>NC_064809.1:35487188-35772064 GCF_023721935.1 Panthera uncia
GCTCAGTTTGTTCTCAGTTTTTAAGAGTCTCTTATGCTTTGGCTCTCTCCCACTCTAACCTCTTTTTTTTTTTTTTTCTTCCCCTCCACCATGGGTTTCTGTTAAGTTTCTCAGGATCATAAGAGTGAAAACATATGGTATCTGTCTTTCTCTGTATGGCTTATTTCAATTAGCATCACACTCTCCAGTTCCATCCACGTTGCTAGAAAGGGCCATATTTCGTTCTTTCTCATTGCCCTGTAGTACTCCATTGTGTATATAAACCACAATTTCTTTATCCATTCATCAGTTGATGGACATTTAGGCTCTTTCCATAATTTGGCTATTGTTGAGAGTGCTAAGCAGCCCTTTTTGATACTTGAGCAAGTCACACTGAGGGAAGAATAAAGTGGTACTTTTGCAAATAGTAATTCCTATTATCTGTTGAAGAACTACCCTTTGCTAAGAATCCTGAATCTGGACACTGAGTTTCCAAAGGTAGCTCCTACTGCATCAATCTAAATAGCAGCTGAATTTTAACAGGGTCTTGTCAAAGTTCAAGTGAGAGACTTACCTGCTCCTGGGTCATCTTCTGCAGCTCATTCTCCCAAGCTGCCTGGTCATCGTCCAAGTTATAGGAAGCTGGTGGAGTGAGTCCACGAAGAATCAGGGGGTCTCGGTCATGGCAGAGGGCTGTCAGGTGTCCAATATACAACTTTAATTTGCTTCTATTCTGGTCAAGTTCTAAGAGGGGCTGGATGATCTGAAGTGAAAAAATTGAGGAAAGTCAAGGTCAATCTGAAACAAGAAGTTCAAATATCTTTGTCTTCCAAGTCAAAGAAAACTGGCCAAAGAGTCAAACTGCTCTAACCACCACTGAAATCTTCAGGATTATAAAAAGATACAGTTCCACACACTTGCACATTTACACTGTCACATCTAAACCCCCTTTTGGGAGACAGGTAGGGAATGCTGGCTTAGTCTATCAAGATGAAACTGAGAGTTCCATACTTAGGCAGGGGATTAAACACAGGACTAACTTGTTTTTACCACGATGACATTCATGATACAGAAAGACTCCAGTTACCTCATGATTTCTCTTCCCGTTTATTTATAAGAGGTTACAAAAAAAAAAAAAATGCTAGCGAAATTTGCTCACTGAAAGCCTGGACAGCATATACTTCATGTGTTCCTTCACCTCCTGGAATGGAAGAAAAATTCTGTCTCTGGAGAAGGTGCAAGTTTTTCTTGGCCATGAGATGTGATGAGTGAACTCATTACTAAATCTGCCTCATCCTGGCTTAAGCGCCCCTCATTCATTTCACAGAGGTATCCAATATTCTTTTTAAACAGTGATTGATAAATTCTTCTATAACACCAAACACCTGACTCACAGCCAAGGACTCTCTGAAATTCTCTCAGTTGTAACACTGGTTTGATGTTTATCTTGAAAAACAGTCCTGCGCTTTTTTTTTTTTTTTGGTATTCCCTTTACTCTGGATGAATAACTATCCCTTGATTCCACTTGGAAGCACATGACAGATGACTTCTACCCCAGAATTTCATTTGACAGCTCTCACGACAATACTCTGGTCAGGTACTTGGTAGTTGGTCAAAGCCTGGCGCGTTTAGGAAGAGTTGGGCCAGATCTCACATCTCAGAACAAGGAAATGTTAGAGCAGCACCTGCTTGATACATAGCAGCTGTGAGAGTTGCGAAGCTCCACCAAAATGCTGGCAATTCTCAAAATGTTCCCAGGGCTTAAAAGGCAGAGGTCTGCACCTGTTACATGTCACTAGGCTGGCATTTTTCATGTACAGGACACCTCTAACCCACCTAATGAATAAAGGAGCTCAGTAATCTTCTTTACAGAAACAAGGACTGGCATTACTTTCAAAAGTGACACTGATTTCTCCCTGGCCTCCCGAGAGGCCTGCTCCTGCTGCTTTCCTTTATTTCTCTTTAAGAGTTTTTTTTAAATGAATAAAGTTTTACATATTTTATGAAATTAATACATATTTTACTCTGAAAAATATGGGAAAAAAGTATAAAAGAAGTGACAAAATAGGCTATAGGCATTACCATTTGCAATGTTGGCTGATTTTCTTCTAAGTCTTCTAATAAACTTATATAAACCAACTTTAACAGTATCACACTTCATATTTTGCTTGATACACTGTTTATCCATTTAATGTTATAAACATTATGAGTACTATTCAAACATTACCTATTCCTGGAAAAACATGGTTTTTAATGGTGGCTTTATAAATACATCACATTTCCTGTGTTTTCTAATATTAATTCCATGAAATAATTGAGAGGGAAGAGCCAGGGGCACCTGGGTGGCTTAATTGGTTAAGCATCCACCTTCAGCTCAGGTCATGATCTCGTGGCTCGTGAGTTTGAGCCCTGCATCGGGCTCTGCATCTGGACAATGTGGATTCTTTCTCTCTCCCTCTCTCTCTGCCACTCCCTAACTTGTGCTCTCTCTCTCTCAAAATAAATAAAAACTTAAAAAAAGAGAGGGAAGAGCCAGGGCATAGTGACTAAAACAATCTTTAGCTTACTAAAGAGATCAGAGTTCAGAGGTTAGGCCTATCTAGTATTACATATTATAGAAGTTGAAGCCTGGCTAGACAAACCAGAGAAAGGAAATCAACTTAGCATTATTTTGTTTTTTAAACTCATACACACAATTCTATAAGGATAAAGGTTAAACACTTAGGTGCTGGTATGGAAAGCTCTTGGGTTCTATAAGAAACCCCTAATCAGCAGGCTCATGGTACCAGTTTCTGCTGGCATTTCCTACCTATGATAGACATATTGACCCTGCCAATCACAGAAAGAAGGGACTCTTTGAATAAAGCAGAGGATTTAGAGAGTGGGGAAGTTGGATAATTTTTCACTAACATCACCAATCTCTCAAAAAGAATTATATTTTATTTCTGGCCACAAATGTATACTCACTGCAGAAAATTTTATAAAGAATTCCAAAGCATAATCTTTAAAAGCAATATAAAGGCAGTATTCCCTTAAATGCATGCACACTTTGCACTTCAATAACTAAACTGCCTAGTCATGGTAATAGAACCATAAGACACCACAACCCTGAGGCCTCCACACAATGTAGCCCTATTTCTTTTCTTTCTTTCTTTCTTTCTTTCTTTCTTTCTTTCTTTCTTTCTTTCTTTCTGGTTGTTGTTGTTTTTAGCTTGGCCTTGTCTTCCATTGATAAAAAAAATTTGGCAGGGGAGGGGGAATTCACTTTTGGGACTACCACTTATTCTGTATGTGTATGTATATATGTGTGTATGTATGTATGTGTGTGTGTGTGTGTGTGTGTGTTGGGGGGGGACTATAGATGTTATCACATCTGGGCTGCAAGGCTGAAAAAGCTGATATTTTAGGTAATTACTGTTTGAATAAGCAAACTGGCATGAAAGAATATGACCACAGAGGAAGGAGACAATGTGATAAATGGTAGTAATGGAAAAGTCAAATTTCTGATAGTAAATGACATTTAGAAAAATACTACCTCATTACTACATGACTTGAAATGAAAAAACTTATTTTTCAGGTCCTTGTTCTTAAAGGTAAATTTAAATTAATTTAAATGCATTTCATGTTGAAGTGCTAACTGACTAAAAAACATGATAGTCTTTTGCACTCTATAATTCCTCAAAGTCCAAACTGAAAAGTTAAAAAATGATGGAATTTGAAATTCTTTCCAGAATAAAAATTCATCTATGCAACAGCCCAGATGTCTGTCCTTTCTTCCCATGGCTAAAGAAATTGCTTTAACAAAACAAAACAAAAACCCCATAGGGCTTACTATGTGAAGGCATAGGAAACAGCCCAAGTAGCACAGCTCTCAAATCTACCCTCTTAAAAAAATCACTTTGGCCTCTCTGGGACACATTTAACCACGTCAATCATGTGGGAAATGCCCTTATCTCTTCCTTTTCCCCCTATCTGACTTGGGCAGGCCACTTAGAAAAGAAATTGCATTTCCCACAAGGTAGAACTGCCACTGCCTAATCTCAAGAGGGAAAAGGGACGCTTGTCAAGTGGAATGAGGATGCCTTACAGGATCTGTAAGTTATGTCTTCTGTCCACATGCAACCTCAGTACATTGGCAAGAAGTCCTACCAAAAACTATCAGAAATGTGGTCAGGCTTAGTTCCATAGCTATGCAGAAAAATAGTTATACATCTTTTTTTGTCAAAATGAAGTTAAAAAATGAACTTATCGAGATAATTTCTGCTTGTATCAAATGTAATGTCAAAAGGCAATGTTCCCCTAGTCTTAATATTTACCAAATTATTAAGGAAAAGAATTTAAATTACAAAAAGGGATAAGATTTTTTTGGTTGACTTACTGATAGCTTTGTTTCTTCTCAAAGGATTTATTTGCTTATGTACTAGATTCTCAAACTGACTTCAGAGGCCAGCATTTGATGACATATGGTGACAGAGGACAGTGATCTTCTGAGGTATTTATTTTAACCTCCTTTCCACTTAAGTGAGATTAGATGGGTAAAGGTCTTTTGGAAGACAGATGAATTGCTCCTGTATTGTTCAGTGTAGACTGTGAGTGAAAATTCCACAGTTTTCCATTTCTGCAACCCATGTATCTATGATATCTGAACACACTTTCTTAGACAATTTGACTCTTCAATACCAGGATGGAATGTGCACAGTGAAAGACTTTTAACTAGTCCATTATTTAGCCTCCTTTTCTCTTCTCCCTCTACTGTTTCTTTGTCAGACACTTACTCTAAGTATAGATTAGTTCGTTGTAAAACATTCTAGGCACTGGTTTTATTTTTTTAATTTTGTTTTTTATTTATTTCCTTATTTATTTTGAGAGAGGATGTGAGAGCATGAGCGGGGGAGGGACAAAGACAGAGAAAAGAGAGAATCTTAAGCAGGCTCCGCACTGCCGGCATGGAGTCCGACACCAGGGCTTGAACCCACAAACTGTGAGATCGTGACCTGAGCCAAAATCAAGAGTCAGAACCAACCGAGCCATTCAGGCATCCACCCTAGGCACTCATTTAAAAAGGAATGGTGTAGCTTCATCATAAAGGCTGAATGAATAGGTACTCAATATTATTTGGAACTTAAGATTTTGGGGTAACTAGTATTTTGCTGTTTGGAAGATGCCATTTGTTATTATTTATTATTTATTTATGTTAAAGTAGTCTTCAGGCCCAGTGTGGAGCCCAACATGGGGCTTGAACTCATGACCCTGTGATCAAGACCTGAGCTGAGATCAACAGTCAGATGCTTAACCAACTGAGCTACCTAGGCACCCCAAGAAGATGCCACTTTAAAAAATATTTTATTTTTGAGAGAGAGAGAGAGTGCAAGCATGAGGAGGGGAGGGAGAAGGAGAGAGAGAATCTCAGCCTCCATGCCCAGCACAGGCCCAGTGTGGGGCTTTGAGATCATGACCTGAGCCCAAATCATGAGTTGGACACTTAATGGACTAAGCACCACCCAGACACCCCAAGAAGATGCCATTTTTAAAAATGTTTATTTTTGAGAGAGAGCAAGTGAGTCGGAGGAGGGGAAGAGACAGAGGGACAGAAGATCTGAAGCAGGCTCTGCACTGATAGCAGACAGCCCAATGTGGGGCTTGAACTCAAGAACCATGAGACCATGACCTAACCTGAAGTCAGACACTTAGTTAAGTGACTTAAAGTTAAGGGTGACTGAGCCACCCAGATGCCCTGAAGATGCCATTTTTAAAAAAGCTAACATTTATCCATCATTTACTGTGTTCCTGGAAAATTATTTTTACATTTGCTGTGATTCTTCTGTGGCTAGCTGACTACCCTTAATTGGCTATAAAATCTTGTTCCTCTTTATATCTGCTGCTGAAGTCTTCAGAGACAGGTTCACCTGCCCATATATTAATGGCAAAAATGCTAGTGGTAGTTTTGATTTCTCACTGGGTTACCATTACACTTCTGTCCCCCAGTGTAGGTGTATCAAGAAAGTCCCAGAACAAATAACATTAACTGCCTAGAGACATTAGTCTCTTAACTGTATTTTTGTCTAGAGGCTCCAGCAGAGGGCTAACTCTGAAAAGTAAAAAAAAAAAAAAAACAATTAGAACCAAATAAATAAATAAACAAATAAAGAAAATTAATCGATCTAGTCTCAAACTCTTTTCTCCTTCAATAACTAAGTTTATCTTCTTGGCCAATTATATACTTCAGGATAAGAAAGATGAAGGCTAGTGTTAAGTTTCTTTACAAAAGTCTGGAATTTTGTGTTATGTTCTCACTTAAATGCAGTTATTTGTGAAAGAATAGAGTTCTTTCAAAAAATATAGTATATCAAATGACATATATTGAAACTAAAAAGTTATATAATTCACTTAACAAACATTTAGTGAATGCCTTTGTGCCATGTCATATCCAGTTTTAGCTGGTGGGAATATTAAGAATAAGGTGTGGGGGCGCCTGGGTGGCTCAGTCGGTTAAGCGGCCAACTTTGGCTCAGGTCATGATCTCACGGTCCGTGAGTTCGAACCCCGTGTCAGGCTCTGTGCTGACAGCTCAGAGCCTGGAGCCTGTTTCAGATTCTGTGTCTCCCTCTCTCTGACCCTCCCCCGTTTATGCTTTGTCTCTCTCTGTCTCAAAAATAAATAAACGTTAAAAAAAAAATTAAAAAAAAAAAAAGAATAAGGTGTGGTTCTACTCTACATTAAAAAAGTCATGAAATAATGGAGCTAATGTGTTGAGTGTATACAAGAATTAAAATGCATAAATTCATGGTTTATCTTCAAGTTTACTTTTGAAATCAACTTCATGCAAATTGCTAAATAAACCTCTGTGCCGTGCTGTGAAGCTTAGTTTAACTTTGTCTTCGTATATAAGGTTATAAAATCCAAGTTTTTTCTTCTTTGAAATTTTTTTTAATGTTTATTTTTGAGAGAGAGAGAGAGAGAGGCAGAGAGAAAGTGGGGGAGGGGCAGAGAACGAGGGAGACACAGAATCCGAAGCAGGCTCCAGGCTCTAGCTGTCAGCACAGAGCTCGATGCTGGCTTGAACTCACAAACCTCGAGATCATGACTTGAGCTGAAGTCAGATGCTTAACCGACTGAGCCACCCAGGCACTCCTCAAGTTTTTTATTCTTAATGGTCTCTGAGATCCAACTTCTTAATTAGCTTTCTCATTTGAAGCCCAAACAGAAGGACAATTAATGGATTCCCTAAATGTTTTTGGTGGTATAGTCTTATCCATTTTTAACCCTACCAAATAGAAAAAAATATACTTTTGAGAATGGCCCTCACTAGACACTTTTCCTGCAAGAGAGAGAATAGCTTTAGACTTACTTTGTACTTAGTGGGCTAGTAACTGAAAAACAATTCTAGTATAGCATAGCTGCCTTTCTTTTAGGGGTAAGTTAATAAACTTCCAAAATTCCAGGAAAAATTAACAGATAACCTAAAGTTAAAGGCAAGTTAAAGTTAAGGGCTCCAAATCCTAACCCTTACTTCATTAACTATCTTTCATGTTTAACTATTTGACTCCCCAAATTTTATAGAATGTGACTTTCCTGTATTTGTCTCCTAAACCAAAAATAAAAATCATGACAAAAGCAAAACAATCATTTATATCATAAATATTTTCTAAGTACCTAAAATAGGTGTGTTATAGTAAGCAGAATCTGTTCTTTCAGCCTCCCTTACAGATGACCTACTATTACTACTATAGTAAATGAAATATTTGGACTGGGGAATCACTTAGGCTCACTTAACCCTCTCATTATGTTATCTATATACTGGTGGCAAAGATTCTCACCAAACTTTAGTTAGGTTCTCCCTGAACTCTCTTCTTAACTGGCCCTAATTTTGGGCTCATCTCTACATTGTCTAGCTCTATCAAGAATTCTGCTAAATTGGTTTATCAAGACTCTCTCATCCTTGATATTTGATTACTCTCAATATATGATAAGGTTCCTCATCCTCCCTCATTCTCCAGGTGATCGCTGGCCTGCCTTCAGCAAGGATCTTATTAGGTCAGTTTAGCCAGAATGTGCCCTTATCCCTGGTGTTTTGTCTTGGTAAGTGTCCATATACTGATCCCAACCCTGCTTCTTGGCCATGAATTTCCAGTTTTCCTTACCATATTCAGTTCAAAGATTGTTAAGCACAATCTTTCTCCCCACTGAACAACTCCATTGCACTGCTTCCTATCCCTATCACAGTTGTCTTGAATAAAGTCTGTCTTACTGTTTTAAAAAGGGAATGGATAATTTTTTTCTTTAACACTGAGTAAAGGAAAGGAATAGTAAATACTCAGTTACACTAGGAATTCAGGTTCAGGGACTATTGGGTCACTGAGATGAATAAATGTTAATCAGAAATCTTACTACAAACAGAAATATCTAGTTCTTAAAGTAAAAACTCTCTCCAAAGGTTTTAGATTTTAAAAAGGCTTTATGGTTTGTTAAAGTTTAAATGTGTCCATCAAAATTGCCAAAGGCTATAGGTTTTGAAGTACAAACAAAAGTGGTAATCATTTTATAAAAAACTGGGGGCTCAGTTGGTTAAGTGTCTGACTTCAGCTCAAGTCATGGTTTCACAATTTGTGGGTTCAAGCCCTATGTCAGACTGTGCTGACAGCTCAGATCCTGGAGCCTGCTTCAGATTCTGTCTCTCTCTCTCTCTCTCTCTCTCTGCCTATTCCCCGCTCAAGTTCTCTCTCTCTCTCTCTCAAAAATAAACATTAAAAAATTTTTAAATAACATCTGGTCATTTCCTCTTAGTTTCATGGCTCAGAAATCCGTTGTCAACTTTTCTTTAAGTATATACTACCACTTCAGCAAAACAAAACATTTTCTACTTCTTGATCTGGATACAGAGAGAGAGAAAAAAAATCTGTACTCAAAGTTGTAAGGAGACAGGAAACAGGGTACAGAATAAAATGAATCTTGAAATCTGAACTACAGAGCTACTAACTATATTTTGCCTAGTTACTCTTCATTTAGTTAAAACCTATCCTATTTTATGCAGTATAATAAATGCTACTCAAATACAGCAGAGTGTTGCAGGCCTGCACACTGGTAAGGGAAGGGAATCTCCCACTGGGCCCTTTTATTCATATGCTCGCGGAGGATGTTAAAGGCTGCAGGTATTTCAAGTACCTGCTTTAACACTTGGAAATTTGTAAGATACATGAAAATAAGATCATTTACCAATAAGGGGGCAGACAAGTATGTACAAATGAAGAAGTGCAGATAAATGGACATTAGGTGGAGAGAATGCTACTATGAGGCACAGAAGCTACTACAAGCTAACCAATCAGGGGGACACATAGTAGGCACCCTGAAGATATGGTCAGATGAGAGAAAGAGAACTAGATTCAAGAAAACCACCCACTCTGCTAGATTAAGAAATGCTAAGAATAGGTGCATGCTCCAAAATTCTTCCTCGCTCTTAAGAGCTAATAAAGATGGGAAAGCATCTTCAATTCAGTTCTTGGCTGAAGGCTTGCCTCTCCACAATAAATCATTTATTGTATTTTAGTGAACAATGTAGGGGTTAAGTATTTGTGTGTACACCTAAAAGTGTACACAATAAAACAGGTAAGTGACCACCCCATTCTATACCTAAGTTCCGTGGCTATTCACTCATGAATGAGAAATTACGGGGAAAAAATTCTAGGCATGGGGGAGAAAAATGAGGCAGAAGAGGGAGAAAAGAGGTTCACACTTTTGGAACAGGCGAGCCAAATGAATACTGATGCTGCATTGAAAAGGAAAAACTAGTTAGGCAGTTGGCCGCAAGCAAAAATGGTGGCCTCAACTCCTTGCATGCCTGTGCACCTACCTGAGTGTTGAAATTAATAACTCACACTCCATTCTGATCCTTTGAGGTGTGGAGCCTAAAGTACTCCTGCTATAATTGTTTGTTGCAGTCATGCACAACAACACTTCTTGGCATTATTACATGTCTGCTAGACAGATGGATCTGAAAAACAGCAACATGCTTGTTGCCTGCTGGGCAAACCACAATAACAACCTTATCACAACATTTCATTTTCTTCTCTTTCCAATGCAATGTACCAATTGCACTGGAAGAGGAAGAGAAGGCCAAGTGGAGGTACCCAGGGTAAACAAAAGGAACCTCCTGGCTTTGAGAGTCTTTCAATAAATAGGGAATGATCTAACAAAGAATGTACATTATAGGGAACACATCCACTAGCTCCTTCTCATAGTCTAGTCTACAGGAATACGGAGAAGAAAAGGGCCAAGTATGATTATCTAGTAACTATGAGATTTGATAACATATCTGTATAAGGGCTCCCAGAGGCCAGTCTCTGGAGGAGACTGTTTTGTGATTAGCTTATTTTAAGGTCAGGTTAAAGCTGTGTGTGTGTGTGTGTGTGTGTGTGTGTGTGTGTGTGTACACACCTAAAAGAGTTGGAGGAGTAGACAGAGATAGTTTGTCACTGACTAATTGTCATTAGTCACATTATTATTTCAACTCTAGTGTCAAATCAAACACAGTAGGACCATGCAGATATTTAGAAGTCTACTATAGAATGCTCACTGATAGGCTGTGGCCACTGAGGGGCTCATTCTATCTGAAGACAGACATGGTAGACATGGCTCCTCATCAAACAGTGCTTAACAAGAATGTACCCCCTACGAGGGTACAGGTGGGAGAGGAGAGTTTATCTATCATTTGGAACGCAGGGGAAAATATCTATAGCTGTGGAGAGATATCAGAAATGGGTATTTCTGCTATTTAGAGAACTGATTTTCATATAGGAATTTGATCTCTTAATGCTAAAGTTAGAAATAACCAGGAAACAAACTTGACAGGTTAGACACGTGATTTGGTGTGTATAAGAAGGCACACGGATATCCTTGCAGTGGGAAGAGGACGGCAAGGGCAAGATGGAAGGAAAGATCTGAGCAAAATGGCCCTTAGCCATTATATTCAGGTTTAGCACAGCTTAGAAATCTGCAAACTGAGAGGATGGAAGTGTTTCTGAATATCATAAAAGAGCACTTCAAGAACTGAAACCAGTACCAGGACAGGAGACACAAGGGTGTCTGTCTCTTTAACTTCTCCTTCTCATTAGTATACATTAAATAAAGCTAGGCCCCCAGTGAGCTAAGGCTAATTCCAGGAAAGGTGCCCTATTTTAGCCCCAGTAGCACCATCATTCTCTTCCTTTCCTCTTCTACCTCTCTCTCCTCCTGACCTACCCACACGAAGAATCTGTATTTCCACTCCACACATACATACCAAAAAATGTCAGATATCTGAGAATTGGAAAGGGATCTTGGCTGCTCTGACAGAGCCGTCCTTCCTGGATTTATGTCTGCCGTAGTCAATCAGGAAATCATATTTAAAAAGCAAATTCTTTCTGAAAATCTTATACACCGTGAACAAATCCCATGGATTAATGATTTCCAGACATTACCCTTTTACCTTGGGAGTAACCCAGGCTTTGGGTGGAAAAAAAAAGGATTTGGGAAAAACAAAAATTAAGAAGATGGTTTTCTCTACCCATTTTCTTTATTTCAGAATAAAACCTCCCAAATAGTCACTGAATTAATCTCCCCTCCTCCTCCTCTCTGAAAGTTAAAATTGCTTAGCAAAGCACAAACTCTGATAGATATCACCATTACATTATTACTAGTAGTTGATGCTTAAGCAAAGCTTTTATTATTTGAGGATAGAAAAGTTACTATGACAAAATACCAGAAATCCTGTTATAAGTTAACAGCCAGAGGAATTCAGGATTAAGTAACCTGGGGCAAATCAAGCCTTTTTGTGTATATATGACCCAGTTTTTGGAAGAAGGATTCATGTGCCCAGATTCCCTCTGATCCAGTACAGAGTTCAGTAAGTGCTGACTGAAGATCAGCTCTGAAGTACAGTGGCAGAGTGCAGCAGTCCCACTGGAAACTGAGGAACAGAGGAAAGAGCAACACACTCTGTGACAGAGCTGACAGATCCTAAGAGAAGAGCAGCGGAGTACTTGCAAGTAAAAGAATGGAGTGCCAACAGACCAAGGGAGAAAGTTCCAAGGAATTAGAAATGGGGGTGTATCTAGACTGCAAGAAGGTAAAGTTACACGATATTACAGAGGGAGGAGGCTCTTAGTATAGTTATAAGGTGACTTGACAGTGGGGGAAAAAGGTACGTTTGTACAGAATCTTCCTAATTTGTTTCATCTACAAGCCTCTAGCTCCAGCTTTTGGTACTCATGATAAAGCTACCACACATATGGACCCACATCCAATTCTGTAGCAGTTTTTGTGGGAAACACAAAGGACAGAGACCATGTTTCTAAAATAATCAGAGTACCTAATATTTTATTGGGCTTAGAAAATAGGAAACAATGAAAAAGTGCAGCGGAAACTCCAACCCTGAAAATCAACCAAAGAGGAAAAGCAACAAGAGAATGTAGAACACACCTTTTCTTTACCATGTTAATCTGTTCATGTCACTAGTGTTTTTCCTTGGTCTCTTTCCAGGGAGTATACTTTTAGTGTCATAGACTTTCACAGCAACTAACAGGAGGAACAGCTCTCTCCATGCTTCAAGCAATCTGCCCAAATATATGCATCCCTCAATTCTGGGGGATTCTTTACACTAAGTTGCTTTGTAGGCTTCAGCAGCTGTAATCTTCTGTATGAGATGCTATTGCTGACAACAATTAGAAAGCCCTAGATCATCCACAGGAAGCAAGGTCTCTGCCATCTTCACCTAAACAATAAAGTCTCACGCCATTTGGTCTGGTATACTTCTGTATTCATCTATCTAATACACCATCCATATACCATTTCCCAGATGTACCATTTCAAAGAATACTGCAAAGCCATCCTAAGGCTGACATTTGTGTCTCAGACTATCTTGTGAGTTCAGTGCTGTACGTTCTATGTACCTGAAGGTTTCCAGCTCTGATTTAATTAACATGCCCATCTAAACAATCATACTTTTTTGTGCACAACAATAGAGCATCAGGTTCACATGTTACACATGCGTGCGTGCGCGCGCACACACACACACACACACACACACACACAATATGCGGTTTGATTACAGGGGCCAGGCTCCTCTAAACTGGAATGCTTGCATCCCAGTGTCTCCTGAAGCAATTACAACTTGTACCTTCTAGGAAAGCAGAGTTGTTTGCCTGGCTGCTTGCCTTATCTGCTCTCATGTTAGTTACTTCACTCATGAAATTTTTGCTAATTAGCCATGGAATTAAAGTAACTTAGATGGTCTTCTGTATCTTATGATCTTACTAAGAATCTTATTGACTTGAATATTTCTCCAGAAAAAGCTGCTAGGGCATCTCATACTTTATAGCACTATAATCCAAGCAGACACAGTAGTCTCCATTCTTTACTGCCAGGGAAGGCAATGTGGCTGGCTGTGGCCACAAGCATGACTCATTCAAACACTGTAGCCATAAGCATGTAGGCCCTTGGCTGGTAATGTTAATTACTGGGCATCCAGTTTCAAAGACTGGTGAAAAAAGGCTTTTTCACCCAGAGGCTGTCCTCACCAGAGAGACAGATTTGTATTCCTCACATTATGTGGCTATAAAATGTCTGCATTGTACCAAAAACTCTGTGAGGGAGTACAGAACTATGGAGCAATACTGTGCAGTAGTTAAAAGCATGGGCTCTGGAGACAGACTGGTTTAACTCCAGGCTCTGCAACATTCTAGCTATGAGACCAAGGACAAGCTACTTTGGGGACAGTGTATTTTATGTGATTGTAATAATCCATGTGTCTACCACAGAGGAAACTTGTTCAATAATTATTAACTATAACTATTTTTTTTAACTATTACTATTTTCAAGAATCTGTTTCATCATCTATAAAATAGATCTGAATAGATGTAAAATACAAGTTATTCTTGATAACTTTAGCTGACACTCTGATCCCTAAGACATTTTAACCCTATCACTGTGCTTCGCTCCACCACCAACCGTGGATGGTAAGACAACCACTGGATGCGGAGTAATGAGAAAAACAAAGAAGAGCTGGATCAGCAATAGACCAGAGGCTGGTAAATTACAGTCCGTGGACCAAATTTAACACCACTGCCTGTTTTTCTGTAATCCATCTTCTAAGAATGGGTTTTACATTTTCAAATGGTTGAAAAAAATGAGTGGAAGAATATTTGGGTGACATATGGAAATTACATACAAATCAAATTTCAGCATCGATAAATAAAGTTATATTAGATTGTGAGTCATGCTCATTTATTTACATATTACCTATGGTTGCTTTTAATCTACAAACCTTTACCCAAAACTTTGCCAATCCGTACAATAGACCAATTCCAGACAGTGGGGTAACTATAATATTAGGAAATTCTTATAACTGTCTCACAGATTAGTTAAGAAATAATAACTACCATTAAAAAATTCAATTCATAACTACAATGAGACATCACCTCACTCCTGTCAGAATGGCTAAAATGAAGAACACAAGAGACAGCAAGTATTGGTGAGGATGTGGAGAAAAAGGAACCTTCATGCACTGCTGGTGGGAATGTAGCCTGGTGTAACCACTGTGAAAAATAGATGGAGGTTCTTCAAAAAACTGAAAATAGAACTACCCTACAATCAAGTAATCACATTACTGGGTATTTATCCAAAGAATACAAAAACACTAATTCAAAGGGATACATGCACCCTTATGTTTATTGTAGCACTATTTAAAATAGCCAAATTGTGAAAGCAGCCCAAGTGTCTGAAAGGTGAATGGATAAAGAAGATGTGGTGTATATATATACAATGGACTATTACTCAGCCATAAAACAGAATGAAATCCTGCCATTCGCAGTGACCTAGATGGAGCTAGACAGTATTATGCTAAGCAAAATAAGTCAGTCAGAGAAAGGCAAACACCATATGATTTCACTCATATATGGAATTTAACAAAACAAATGAGCAAAGGAAAAGAAAAGAGAGAGAGACAAACCAAAACAAAGACTTAACTATAGAGAACACATTGATGGTTACCAGAGGGGAGGGGGTAGGAGGATGAGAAAAATAGGGGATGGGGAATAAAGAGAGTACACTTATCATGATGGAAAAAAAAAAATATATATATATATAAAAGAATCAATTCATAATGAATATTATTTGCATCAATAGTGATATTAACATAAAATAAAACGTTGATGTAATAGAAAAGTGATTTTGGCAATAGGCAAATGCAAAAGAAAGGATACTAAAATGATTCAGCAAAATACTAGAATAAGAATATTGAATAAGAATATTGAAAACGTTAGCCATTTTCAATTACATGTATGGAACACTGATAAAGAAGTTAAATAGAATTAACTTAGTTTCAGCTCCCGCAAAAATTCAGTGAAAATTCCTTGACACCGGTATATCCTGATTTAAATGTTTGTGAATAGGTCAAATATTTCTATAGAGTCAAACATTCTCAAGGTTAAACAAGCGTGAAACACTAATTGGACCAAAACAGCATCTTGTACTCATTTTCAGTACAGAGCTAAAAATAGGAGGAATTTTAAAGATCATATAGGTAATCTTTTCCCCTTCTCCTTGCCCTACTTTCTAAATGAAAAATTCAAGACCTGGAGAGGCAACCTGACTTGTAAACATGGTTAGGAGCTATGTTACTCAGCTAGTGGCTGTGGATCACAGCTTGATGCTTCTCCCCTTGGCTTTATTCACTGCTTTTTATTTGAATAGTTCCTGTGGGCAAGTTAACTTCCTAAACCATAAGTGGGCTTTTATACTATGTTCTCTATTTTCTAACCCAAAGAAGATTGGAAACGGTTGGAGACATTTCTTAGAAGAACCAAAGTTTCTTGATAATGAATATATTCCCACTTTACTAACTCTTCCATCCTTGCATCTATTCAGGCCTTCAGCATCACTCTCCAAGACAAAATAAGAAGATAATCTTAACTGACCTTCTCGTTTCCAGTATTCTCTTTCTGTCCATCCTGTACAGATTACATGGCATACTAAGGTCTTCATGATCTACCTGCTGACTGCACCAGCTTTCATGGCTTGCCCTCCTCCTACCCTGATACTCTCTGGTGTTTTAAAATAACTCCACAAATTCTTTTGACATGCCTCTCTTCAAAAAGTAGAGCCTGAGATACTCTGCTCCATTAAATGTGGGATGGTCTTACTGACTTGCTTCTAAGAAACAGAATATGGTAAGAGTGCTGGTATGTACCCTCTGATTCTAGGTCACAGAAGGCGTTTGTGGCTTCTTCCTTATTCTCTTCTCCAGAATCATCCATTTTGGCTGAAGTTGGCCACCATGTCACGAAGATATTCCAGCAGCCTTATGGAGAGATCCATACAGGGAGGAACTGAAGGCTCTTGCCAACAGCCAACATGAACTGTAGATGAGCCATCTTGAAATTGAATGCTCCATTCCCAGTCAAGCTTTTGGATAACTGCAGTCCCAACTGACATCTTGACTGTAACCCCATGAGACTCTAAGTAAGGACTACCCAGCTAAGTGGCTCCTGAATTCCTGACCCACAGATACCTCTGAGATAACAAAGGCTTATTATCTTTTATGCTGACAAGTTGGGGGTAATATGTTATGTAGAAATAATTAATTACACCTTAAGCATTATCCACAGTGAACTACTAAGAGTATACCAAATTTGTTATGCTGTTTATGCTTCCTTGTCTAAAATTATATCTGTTTGGCAAATGAGAACTGCTCCTTCAAGAGGCAGCTCACTGTCACCTTCTCTGTGAAACCTTGAGTTTCTTGGAGAGGCCTGGGTTTTCCTACTGTACCTTGTATAATTTTTTCTGTTGGAGAAAATGTGGTTTAGTATTTGTTTTACAGTCTTGAAACATATATTTTAATCCATATACGCAGTGCAGTATTTGGATTAGAAGTAGACTCCCAAAAAATATTTTTGACTTAATTTTCTCATTTCAGTCAGTTTTAAACCAAACAATAAAAACCTCAAACCACACTTACGGAATTATTCTATGTGAACTTAGGACCCAGATGTCAATGATAAAGGAGTATGGAGAATGTGCTTTTCAGCTTATTAAAACATGAAGTGAGGGATAAACATTCTGATTCAATTTCTGGAGGATATAACAATATGAATGTTAGATTCTAAATAGTGACCCACCAACAAAATGACTATGAAAATTTAAACATTTAAGATGTTTTCACTTAATATCCAAAATGACAAAAGCAAAATTTGAATAACTTATTTTATATTCACATGAAAAGGAACACAGACAGTCCAAGTGCTTTCTAGGTTTGCCAAATCCCTCCTCATACAAAAAGTTTGTAATTCTAGTTTTGAAATTGAGGAAGAAAGAGTGGTACATATTCAATGTTGACTATCTTTCAATGAAAAGAAATGAAGTCTTGCTAACAAGTGGTTTGCCTTAAAACCTGAATTTTCACCAAAAAGAACCAGCCATCTGTTTCAAATATTTTAAAGACTAAGCCCCATTTTGTGCTCTGCTTTGATCTCCCAGGATAATAGGAAGACAGTGATACAGTCCAGCTACACCTCAATCAAGTGTGCTCATTTAATTTATCCCAGAAATGCTAACTGCCAAATCCAGCTGGAAACTTTAGCCTCGTCATCTTCGGATCAGGAAGAAGGAGGAAGACACATCAATGGAGAATAACTCTTTTGTTTTGGTTGATGATGCATTTTTGTATTTCAGAAAATATTCCTTTAACCCAAAACAGATAGTAATCCTAAAGACAGAGAGAATGTATAGAAAATAACAAATTAGTGAGAAGCTGAGGACAAGTTAATGAAAGGAATACTGTAGAACCCTATTGTAACAAGATTGTTGTTTAATAGTTCAGATAAAATGTGATTCAAATCATGTCCTCCAAAACATAACTCTACAAAATAAAAATGTGATATAATAGGCAACTGCTAAGCCTGTCTTCCAAAACTATTAAAAGGGGGTCCTATCATATGGTAACTGGTGGGTGTGCATGGTGAACTTAATGGTATATTCTAGAATGTGCACTAGATACTGACTGGAGCTAGATCAGTCTGGGAAACTGATACACATGAATAGGGTCAGATTATAGGATAAATAACCTGTTAAGGTACAGAAGAATTTAAAAGATTAAAAATATCTGGTACTAATGCATAAAAATTTAAATAAATTATATGCAACTTCCCTTTATGGTAAAAACTCACCAGCTTTTTCATTTGATAAATATATATGAGCTCTGCAGGGTCTCCACATTTTCAGATGACTGTGAAAATCAACTGACATGTGAAAACTTTTATTTTGCACAAAGTGTAAGGGTATTTTTATTGTCCAGGAAGAATGTCTCAATCACAAACTGCACCTCAAACAGGACAAAGACAGCTCTTCCCCATTAGTCAAATGCTCATAATCATTAAGATAAGGACCAATGGTGGGGCACCCATGTGGCTCAGTCGGTTAAGCGTCCAACTTTGGCTTAGGTCATGATCTTGCGGTTTGTGGGTTTGAGCCCCACATCAGGCTCTGTGCTGACAGCTTGGAGCCTAGAGCCTGCTTTGGGTTCTGTGTCTCCCCCGTGCTCTGCCCCTCCCCCCACTTGCATTCTGTCTTTCTCAAAAAAATAAATAAAACACTTAGAAAAAACTTTTTAAAAGGATCTGAGAGCATATGTTCCAGAAACATTTAAAATACCGTAGTTCTGAGTCTAAGAAATAAATCACATGAGTCACAGGACAATGTCACCTTAAATCATTCAGCAGAAACTATAAAAATGTAGGATGTACCTATGGAACAGTATAAATGATGTCTTAAGAATACATCAAGAGAAAGGTTTCTCTCCCAAATTACTTACAACTTTCTCATGTAGTCTAAGAGGTCTTTGCCTCTGTGGAACTTACGTAATTGTCAAGTGTGTCCAGAATTAATTTAGACTCCAGTATAGAGGTGGTGGTTTCTACTTCTTACTATTGCCTGAAAATCACCTTCAGGTCAGAAAACTCCAGAAGAAAAAGTCACCTGCCATCATGGGGTGCTCCTTAAAGGTAATCAGGTCTGACTTAATATGTATGGCTAACATCCCATGCCTTGAGGCCTTGGAGAGGTACCTATATTGTTGCTCAGGCACTACTGGCAAACTTTAACAATTCAATTAGAGATTCAGAAACGAAGATTAATTTCTTTTGCTGCAGGAAAAAATAATTACTAGGATTGTGGGTTATCTGTGCAATTAAAGTAATGTTACTCTAGGGGCGCCTGGGTGGCTTGGTCGGTTAAGCGCCCGACTTCGGCTCAGGTCATTATCTCACGGTCCATGAGTTCGAGCCCCGCATCGGGCTCTGTGCTGACAGCTCAGAGCCTGGAGCCTGTTTCAGATTCTGTGTCTCCCTCTCTCTCTGCTCCTCCCCTGTTCATGCTGTCTCTCTCTGTCTCAAAAATAAATAAACGTTAAAAAAAAATTTTTTTTTTAAAAGTAATGTTACTCTATTAGGAGGCAGGAAAAATCTATAAAATAAATAGTAGCATCAATGGATCTCATAAATATTCCAGGGTTGTATCACAGACACTAAGAATGTCTTTGCTACTGTCATTTATTTAGCACTTCCTACATGCCAGGCAAAGGGTTAAGTGCACTAAATACCTTATTATATTTAATCTGCACAATAGCCTTTGCTGCAGGTTTTGTTATTGCCATTTAACAAATGAGGAACACTTAGAGAAGAGGTTAAGTGATTTGTGGGAAATTACATAGCTACTGAGCAGCATTCAAATTAGGTCTAAAGACAAACACCCTTTACCACCAAGGTAAAAGGCCATAAAAATAATATAACTGCCTTATAAAGGACACAAAAGAAAAAATATTTTGTCAGTTTCATAGGTGGGATATAATAGTACATTTAAAAAAAAATTTTTTTTTTAACATTTATTTATTTTTGAGATAGAGAGAGAGCATGAACAGGGGAGGGTCAAAGAAAGAGGGAGACACAGAATCTGAAACAGACTCCAGGCTCTGAGCTGTCAGCACAGAGCCCGATGCGGGGCTCAAACCCACGGACTGCAAGATCATGACCTGAGCCGAAGTCGGACGCTTAACCGACTGAGCCACCCAGGCGCCCCATAATAGTACATTTTTAAGAAAGTAGAAATTTTTTTCTTTTTTTAATAAAAAAAATTTTTTTTTTCATTTATTTATTTTTGAGAGACAGAGTGTGAGCAGGGGAGTGGCAGAGAGAGAAGGAGACATAGAATCTGAAACAGGCTCCAGACTCTGAGCTGTCAGTACAGAGCCCCACGCAGGGCTCGAACTCACAAACTGTAAGATCATGACCTGAGCCAAAGTCAGACACTTAAGCAACTGAGCCACCCAGGCGCCCCAGAAAGTAGAAATTTTTAAGTGCACTAATGTGCATGTATCACAGTTATGACAATACCTAAGAAAGAAATACCTAAGAAAATACCTAAGAAAAACAGTAACACTGGACTATGAGACAACAGAATGTTAACTGAGATTGCATCAGAGTGGTGGGATTATGGGTAATTCTTTCCCTTTCGAAGCTAAGTGATTAGTGTTGACTACAAATCCAATTTTTCTCAATCTGCCTTCCTTAAGACTCCTAGTTCTCACACAAAGAAAGTCCCCACACAGTCATTTATGCACAGAAGTGTGCATTCTGACAAGTAGAGAGAAGAGAGTATATATAAATCTAGGAGATACAGTGAGACCTATTCCTTTCCTGTCTGCTGCTGGAATGGGGAAATGGGGTTGGGCATGCCTCTATTTATCTTCATGGTCATCCAGTTCTGGAAGACTCTGTCTAGGCTTTAAGGGAAAAAAAAAAAAAAAAAAAGTGAAAGGCCAGGGAGGGGGGCAGTTCTGAGATACTTCTAGGTTGGTGACCAGTTATCAGAGAAATCCTAATCGGGAAGAAGATGCATAAATGCACCAGGAGTACCAGTGTGTTGTGGCTCCTGGGGGCCTAAATACCCTAGTGGGCTTTTAGAAGGAGAGCAGAGGCAGCCATCTTGAAGGAATCCCAACAGTTATAATACCTCTACAGCAGAAAAATGTTTTCATGAGAAAAAGCGGAGCTCTTGGGTGCTTGCTTCCAAGATGACCACGGAAAGAAGAAACAATTATTATGAAGAAAAGGGCCGCCAACGTTATGTGCAGCTTGTTCATTGCACCTGCTGTGCCTGATGTGTGCCCAAGGACTAGGCCATTAAAACGTTCATGGTTTGAAACACAGCAGAGGCTATAGCTATCAGGACATTTCTGAAGCAAGGGTCTTTCACACCTTTATGCTTCTCAAGCTCTAAGTGAAACTACATTACTGCAGGAGTTGTGCCATTTGTAGCAAGGTAGTAGGGTATGACTTTTGTGAAGCCCAGAAGGACCAAACACCCCCCAATGGGATTTAGATCTGCAGGTGCTACCCTATCACCTCTGCCAAAGCCAATGTAAGGAGGTGAGTTTTTAAGTCTGAAGAAAAGCTATCCTCTGGAAAACAAATAAAATGGAAATCATACTTTAAAAATACGAAAGAAAAAGAAAAACATTGAAGATAAAATCTGGTTCAGTCACAAATCATTCTAAATCATGAAGGAAGAAAGAATGGTAAGCTGAATTTAGAAGTACAAAGGTACACAAAACAGTGAAAAAACTGGGGAATGATTACAGTTAGTAAATAAAAGCAGTATTCTATTTTTATGATAATGTTGATAGAGCTTTCATATTGTAGCTAGCATGCATTACTTTATTTATTTATTTAAAAAAAAATTTTTTTAACGTTTATTTATTTTTGAGACAGAGAGAGACAGAGCATGAACGGGGGAGGGTCAGAGAGAGGGAGACACAGAATCTGAAACAGGCTCCAGGCTCTGAGCTGTCAGCACAGAGCCCGACGCGGGGCTCGAACTCACGGACCGCGAGATCATGACCTGAGCCGAGGTCGGCCGCTTAACCGACTGAGCCACCCAGGTGCCCCTGCATTACTTTATCTTACTATATCAACTATTACAGTCCACAAAGCGTGTAACATAGTTGTAGTCTGAATTTGGCAAAAACTGTAGTCTAGAGCAAAGGTTCTAGAATTCTGAGAGTATCTGCAGGCTATCACAAAGCACAGTGACTTCAGAAAATGTTGACTAACCCTAAAAATACAGAAAGTTGGTGTTTAAAATACAGAGATTTGGTGCCAAACAACTATATCCTTTTCCCATCAGCATTCCTTTGATGTATCTGTAAAAAATGTTCTAAAACTAAAAATGAAAACTGCCTGTGTTACACTTCAAATACCACACAAAAGCTATCTGAAGTGAATGCTGGCTGTGCACCTACTATTTGCATAGCAGCTTATGGACTTATAAACAACTTTCACACTCACTACACTGCCTTAAGAGAAATAGGACAGTTATCATCACACTCATTTTAGAGATGAATAAACTAAGGATCTAAGAGGTTAATGAATTACTTAAAATATCTGACCTTCATTTAATGTTTTTTTAATTATACAAACAGCTGTCTACATTTTTCTTGGATAATTAATGTGAAACAGAAAAGACATATTTGAAGTTTGAGGAATTTAATATCTAAGGGCCAGAAAAATGATAGTTGATCCTAACAGTCAGTCTGTCAGAGAAAAACAACTTTGGCAGTTGAAAGGTTGTACTAAAAACCTAACAGCTCTGTCCAAGTCATATAAACAGATCAACACTGTCCCACAGTTATTCTGGAAAGGCCAAAACACATCAAGGAGGAATGATGTGAACCTTTGTTCACAGAGGAGTGATTATTTTTGTGACGAATTCTTTTTGTTTCAATCTTTGCTGTGAGATAAGGCTGAGCAGGTATAGATGACTGGCACCTCTCTTAGCTGAATAAAAGAGTCAGGATCTGGTGAGGCTGGTGAGAACACTGGTATACAATGCTTGTTTCTCCGCTCTGTTTATCAAGGGCTCTTATAAGTTTGGGGGAAAGAGGACAGCAGGAAGTAGAAGCGGAAGCATCTACTCTTGCAGGAAAATATTACTATCCCCACAGGAGAAGTAGCAAAATCACATACCAAAAAGTACTCTCACTCCCAACTATTAAACACAATTCAGTATAAGTGCCTTAACAAAATTATATACATGTACCCTTTTATAGAAGAGAAATACCACTTTGAAAGAAATAATTCCTGACAGCAAAAAATCTTAATTTTCCTCTAGTCTAAGCAGAAAAGTGCTATTCCAAAGCTAAAAAGAGATTAACAACCAATTCAACAGAAAGAAAAGAAAAGAAAAGTTTCTTAGGTTTTAAAGATTCAAATAAAAGCTTCTTGAGGTCCCAAGCCATTCTGGTATTTTCTCTGGCTATGGGTTAGTGAGTTACTGTTGACCTGTGAAGTATATGTATCATCAGCTCTTCTCATGACATAATCTTTCAGCAGATGGCCAGTAAAGAAAATCACAGGGGACTACTTCAATGTTTACTTTATTTCTCTTTAAAATGTTAAAACCAATCTAAGAGGGAAGTTCATAGTGATAAATGCCTACATCAAAAGACAAGAAAAGTCTCAATAAACAATCTAACTTTATACCTCAAGGGGCTAGAAAAAGGACAAATAAAGGCCAAAGTTAATAGAAGGAGGAAATGCTGAAGATCAGAGTAGAAGTAAAGGAAATAGAAACCAAAAAGACAATAGAAAAGATCAATGAAACTAAGAGCTGGTGTTTTGAATTGACAAACAATAGCTAGACTCTCCAAGGAAGAAAAGAGAGAGAATTTAAATAAATAAAATCAGAAATAAAGGAGGAGATGTTACAACTGATACCACAGAAATACAAAGGCTCATAAGAGACTACTAGGAACAATTATATGCCAACAAATTGGATAACCTAGAAGAAAAGGATACATTCCTATAAACGTACAACCTATCAAGTTTGAATAATGAAGAAATAGAAAATCTAAACAGACCAATATTGAGTAAGGAGATTGAATCAGTCATCAAAAATCTCCCCAAACAGAAAAGCCTGGGACCAGATGGTTTCACTGGTGCATTCTACCAAACATTTAAAGAATTAACAGCAATTCTTCTCAAACTCTTCCAAAAAACAGAGGAAGGGAAACTCTTGAAAACTCATTTTATGAGGCCAGTATTACCCTGATACCAAAACTAGAAGAAAACAGAAATGCCACAAGAAAGAAAAATAATTATAAGCCAATATCTCTGATGAACATAGACACACACACACACACACACAAACCTCAAGAAAATATTAGCAAACTGAATTCAACAATACATTAAAAGGATCACATCTTGGATCCAGTGGGATTTATTCCAGGGGTACAAGGATACTTCAACGCCTGCAAGTTAGTCAATGCAATACACCGTTAACAAAATGACGGATAAAATGATGATAGTCATCTCAATAGAGGCAGAAAAAGCATTTGACCATATTAAACATCCATTTGTGATAAAAACTCTCAACTAAGTGGGTACAGAGGGAACACACATCAACATAATAAAGGTCATATATGACAAGTCCACAGTTAACATATTTAGTAACAAAAAGCTGAGAGCGCTTCCTGAAAGATCAGGACAAAACAAGAATGTCTATTTTTACCAGGGCTCCTGGGTGGCTCAGTGGGTTAAGCGCCCGGCTTCAGCTCAGGTCATGATCTCACAGTTCATGAGCTCGAGCCCTGTGTTGGGCTCTGCATTGTCAGCACAGAGCCTGCTTCGGATCCTCTGTCTCCCTCTCTCTCTGCCTCTTCCTAGCTTGCACACACACTCACTCTCTCTCAAAAATAAACAAACATTAAAAAAAAAAAAAGAATGTCTATTTTTACCACATTTTTTTTAGTATTGGAAGTCCTAGCCAAAGCAATTAGGCAAGAAAAAGATATAAAAGCCAACCAAATCAAAAAGGAAGATGTAAAACTGTTACTATTTGCAGATGACATATTATGTATAGAACACTCTAAAGACTGTGCCAAAAAATTGTTAGAATATATGAATTCTGTAAAGTTGTAGGATACAAAATCAATACGCAAAAAACTGTTGTGTTTCTATACACTAATAATAAACTATCAGAAAGAGAAATTAAGAAAACAATCTTGTCTACAATTACATCAAAAAGAGGGGCGCCTAGGTGGCTCAGTTGGTTAAGCATCCAACTTCGGCTCAGGTCATGATCTCACAGTTCGTGGGTTCAAGCCCTGTGTTGGGCCCTGCGCTGACAACTCAGAGCCTGGAGCCTGCTTTGGATTCTGTGTGTGTGTGTGAGTGTGTGTGTGTGTGTGTGTGTGTGTGTGTGTGTCTGCCCCTCCCCCACTTGAGCTCTCTCAAAAATAAATAAACGTTAAAAAAAAAAAAGAATAACATACCTAGGAATAAATTTAACCAAGAAGGTAAAAGACCTGTATATTGAATACTGTAAGTCATTAATGAAAGAAATCAAAGAAGACACAAATAAATGGAAAGATATTCCATGCTCAAGGACGGGAAGAACTGATATTATTAAAATGTCCAAACTACACAAAGCAATCTAATCTATGGATTCAATGCAATCCTTATTTAAATACCAATGACATTTTTCACAGAAATAGAATAAATAATCTTAAAATTTCTAAGGACCCATAAAAGGTCATGAATTATCTAAAAGTAATCTTTTTTTTTTTTTTTTTAACATTTATTCATTTTTGAGAGGCAGAGCATGAGTAGAGGAGGGGCAGAGAGAGAGGGAGACACAGAATCAAAAGCTAGCTCCAGGCTCTGAGCTGTCAGCATAGAGTCTGATGCAGGGCTCGAACTCATGGACCGTGAGATCATGACCTGAGCTGAAGTTAGATGCTTAACTGACTGAGCCACCCAGGCGCCCCTATCTAAAAGTAATCTTGAGAGGGGTGCCCAGGTGGCTCAGTCAGTTAAGCATCCGACTCTTGATTTTGGCTCAGGTTATGATCTCACGGTTCAGTTCGTAAATTCTAGCCCCATGTTGGGCTCTGTGCCAACAGACAGGAGCCTGCTTGGGATTCTCTGTCTCCTTCCCTTTCTGACCCTCTCTCTCTCTAAAGTAAATAAATAAACATTAAAGAAGAAAAGCAATCTTGAGAAAAACTAAAGCTGGAGAAAGTCAATATTCAAGAAGTATTCATTGAATGCCTGTTAATTTGCCAGACAACACTTAAGTGACCTCTACTGTCACTTTACATTGTTCCCTGTTGATTTAAGACTAATAATTTAAAGACAAAGGGTATTATTAGAAATAAGCATATTTCATAATGACAAGAAGAATGTTTAATAAGAGTACAATCATAAATGGGTATGCAAATAATAACAATGTCAAAATGTATGAAGCAAAAATCGAAGAATTCAAAGGACAAATACAAAAATTCCAATTATACTTGAATATTTTAATATTTCTTTCTCAGCAACTAATAGACATCTCCATCTCATAAGTTTTTGGTAAAGTGATGCAATTTGTGAGCGATTTTATCAACCACCTGGACCTAACTGATATTTATAAAACACTATATGCAATAACTAAAGAATACCATTCCTTTCAGGAGCACATGTATATTCATCAACATGGACTGCATTCTGGGACATAAAATGAAAGCCTCAGAAAATATAGAATATTAAAATAATACAAAGTATATTCTCTGATCACAATGAGATTCACCTGGAAATCAATAAAAATATGACCCAATTTGCAATTAGACACTTTTGCAAATCTGTAGGAAGAAGAGAAAATATTTTAAACTAAATAATAATAAAACTGCCAGGATAAGTGAGGTAAGCAAAACTGTAAGGTATTTCAATATAAAAAACAACAACTGTATTTTTATATATTTGCAGCAAACAACTGAAATAAAACATTGTAGATACAAGTTAAAGAAGATCTAATTAAATGGAGAACTATACTATGTTCATGGTTTGAAAGACTTAATAGTGTTAAAATGTCAACTATCCCCAAACTAGTTTACAGAATCAATGCAATCTAAATACCCTCCCTGCATGATTTGTCATAGAAACTGACAGATTAAAATCTATATGAAAATGCAAACAACCTGAAATAACTATAACAACTTTAATAAAGACTAACAATTTGATGCGGCACCTGGGTGACTCAGTCGGTTAAGTGTCCAACTCTTGATTTTGGCTCAGGTCATGACCTCATGGTTTGTGAGTTCAAGCCCTGCATTGGACTCTGCCCTGACAGTGTGGAGCCTGCTTGAGATTCTCTCTCTTCCTCTCTCTCTCTGCCCCTTCCCTACTTGTGCTCTCTCAAAATGAATAAATAAACTTAAAAAAAAAAAAAGATTAACAATTTGAAAGACTTACACTACCTGATTTTAACATATTATGAAACTATAGCAAGCAATTAAGGCAGCGTGGTAATATAAAACAGAAGAGGCACAAACATAGACACATATTTACATCTTTGATTTTTTTACAAAGGTGCACAGGAATTCTATAGAGAAAGAATAGTATTTAAGAACAACTGGATATGCATTTGGGGAAAAAAAAGAAACTTGACCCCTTACCTTACCAAAATATATCAAACTTAGAGGTGGATTACAGAACTAAATGTAGACACAAAATGATAAAGTGTCTGGAAAAAGGAAAAAAAAACAGAATATTTTAGCTCTTATGTGTTAGGCAAAAGTTTCTTAGAAACTAGAAAGCAATAACCACTAGAAACTGATGAATTAGACTTCAGTAAATTAAAGACTTCTGATAATGAAAAAATACCATTAAAAAACTGAACACACATGCCACAGACTAGGAGAAAATATTTGCGAGATATGTATCTCAAAAAGGACTGGTATCTAAACCATATAAAGAATGCTTACAACTTAATAAGACAAAAATTCAATTAAAAATAAAAATGTGAACAGATGCTTCAGAAAGGAAAACATGCAAATAGCCAGTCAGCACATGACAAAGTGCTCATCACTAATCAGTGACAGAATTAAAATGAAAACCACAATGAAATACCTGTATACAGCCATAAAAATGGTCAAAATAAAAAAAAAATAAAAAAAAAAAGGAAAGTATCAAATGTTTAGAAGGATGTGGAACAACCAGAAGTCTCATTTCTTGCTGGTGGGAGCAAAAAATATGATATAACCACTTTGAAAAAGTGGCAGTTTCTTATAAAACTCAAGAGATACCTATCAAATAACAAAGGTAAGTCCATTTGTAGGTAGTTACCTGAAGAAATAAAGGCATCTGTCCACCTAAAGATGTGTTTAAGAATAGTTTTACCCATAATTGCCCCAAACTGGAGACAGGCCAGACATCAAAGAGATCCAAATGAACTGTGATCAGTCACCACACAATGGAATACAACTAAGCAATAAAAATGAACTACATCTACAATTAAAAAAATGAATTTTATTTTTTATTTTATTTTATTCCAGTGTAGTTAATGTACAGTGTTGTAATAGTTTCAGGTGTACAATACAGCAATTCAAAAACTCTATACATTAGTCAGTGCTAATCATGATAAATGTACTCTTAATCTTCACCTATATCACCCATCCTCTCACCCATCTCTCTGCTGGTAACTACCAGTGTGTTCTCTATAGTTAAGGGTCTGTTTTTTGGTTTGTCTCTTTTTTTCCCCCTTTATTCATTTGTTTCTTCAATTCCACAGATGAGTGAAATCATATGGTATTTGTCTTTCTCTGACTGGCTTATTTAGCTTAGCATAATATTCTCTAGATCCATCCATGGTACTGCAAATGACAAAATTTCATTATTTTTTTATGGCTGGATAATATTCTATTGTATATATATACCATATATTCTTTATCTATTCATCTGTTGATGGACACGTGGGCTACTTTCATAATTTGGCTATACTGTAAATGTTGCACTAAACACAGGGGTGCATAAATCCCTTTGAATTAGTGTTTTGTATTCTTTGGCTAAATACCCAGGAGTGTGATTACTGGATTGCAGGGTAGCTCTATTTTTAATTTTTGAAAAACCTCTGTATTGTTTTTTACTGTGGGTGCACCAGTTTGTATTCCCACCAACAGTGCATGAGGGTTCCTTTTTTTCCCCACGTCCTTCTAACACTTGTTATTTCTTGAGATTTTGATTTTACCTATTCTAACAGGTGTGAAGTTTATTTTTGTTTTTATTTCCCTTGTCTAAGGAGACATATCTAGAATGATGTTGGTACATTCGATGTCAAAGACCTGTGCTCTCTTCAAGGACTTTTATGGTTTCAGGTCTCACATATAGGTCCTTACTCAAAAAAAACGAATGAAACTTAAATGTATTATGCTGAGTAAAATAAATCTTACACAAGAGTACAGACTGTATGATTCCATTTATATGTGGTTCTAGAACAGGCAAATTAATTTATGTCAAGCAAACACACAAACATTAACTGTGTTTGCCTCTAGGTGTGAGTACGTAGGTACAGACTGGGAAACGACAAGAGGTGAGAGAAAATTTTCTTGGGAGATGTTAATATTCTGTATCAGGGCCTGGCAAACAACAATGACCAAATGATCTAAATCCAGACAGCCGTTATTTTTGCATGTCTGTTGGCTAAGAATAATTTTTGCACTTTTTAATGGTTGGAGAAAACTATTTCATGATATGTAAAAATTCTATGAAATTCAAATCTCAGTGACCATAAATAAAGTTTTATTGGAACAGAACCATTCTTAATTACTTATTGTCCACTAATGCTTTCTCGCTACAGTGGTAGACTTAAGTAGCTGCTACAGAAACCTAAATATTTACTATGTAACTCTTAAAAAAATATTTGCTAACCCCTTTCTATATCTTAATAGGAGTTTAGGTCACACAAAACTCATAGAATAGCATAGCTTAAGATTGGTGCATTTCACTAATAAAAAAAGAAACCATAAATTTTTGAATTTTCATAAAATTTTCATAAAAACTCATAAAATTTTGAATTTTAATTAATAAGCATGGGGTGATGGATACAAGTGTCTCTTACTTTGAAATGCATGAAAAAATGAGACCGGTTGACATACAGATGGAAAGATGTGATAAAGTAAATGTAACAAAATCTTAGAGACTCTAGGTTTAAGACAATTTTTTTCAACTTTCCCGTATGTTGGAAAAGTTTCATAATAAGATGTTGAAAAAAAAAAAAAAAAAAGCAAAGATCCCATATAATTGAAGTTGGTAAAATTACTTAGTGTTTCAACTCACTTAAAAACTCAGCATGTAGCTGCTAGGTTGGCTACATAAAGTCTTGGTAGTAAGTATGGGTTGTGTACCTTTGTTAAAGTAAGCCCCAGTGTGAACATATTTAAAAACAATAAATTATGTAAATGATCCTTTTGGAGGAGCTTCCTATCCTAAGTAGTTCAACTCACGGAAGCCCCCAAACAGTACACATTCTTTAATATGCTAAGAGATCAACTACTAAAATCAATAGCTCTGTTCCCAAGTAGAGAACAAAAAGCTAAACAAAAGCTCAAAGGCAGTCCTTTTCCATTTCAAAACTTTAAGATATTTATCTGGGAAAGAAGGGTGCCTCTCTGTCTTACTTATATAATATTTCAAATAATAGTGCATATTTTGAATACATTTTGCCAGAAGATCACCATTAGTCGTTTTTCACTAAAAACGTTTAAAAAAAATTTTTTTTTAACGTTTTATTTATTTTTGAGACAGAGAGAGACACAGCATGAACGGGGGAGGGGCAGAGAGAGAGGGAGACACAGAATCGGAAGCAAGCTCCAGGCTCTGAGCCATCAGCCCAGAGCCCGACGCAGGGCTCGAACTCGCGGACTGCGAGATCGTGACCTGAGCTGAAGTCGGATGCTTAACCGACTGAGCCACCCAGGCGCCCCTGAAACGTTGTTTAAATTGTGGCAAAAAACCCCCACAAAAAACAAAAACCTGTAGTAAAACACACATAACATAAAAATTTCCATTTAACCATTTTTAAGTGTACAGTTCAGCAGTGTTAAGTATATTCACACTGGTGTGCAACCAACCTCTATATTTTTCACCTTCCAAAACTGAAACTCTAAACCCATTAAACAACTTCCCACTTCCTTCACTGCTTCTGTCTAAAAAAAATTTTTTTTTACTTTGAACAAAATCTGATTAAAAACATAGCTTCCATTTTGATATGGAAAATTAATTGAAAAAAATGAGTTTCAATGCAGAAATTTATTTTACAGAAGACAAAATTTCCCCCCAAGAATAGGACTCTTCTTTAAACATGGAGATGACTAAATAAAATAACAGGATGTGAGTGCCAGGTTTAAAAAGACCTTATAATTTTGGAGTCTTTCTCTAATACATGTTAGCGATATTTAAAGCAAGCAAGGAATATTGTATCTACATAAAGAAATTTATCTAGGACTTATAATTTTTTAAGGAAAATGCATTTGTAGTCTACTAACTGTAAGATATATTATTATAAAGATTAAGGTAAACATCTAAGAAAGTAGTTACATCAGAGGGGTTAACTGATAAATTTTACCCATTTTCCTTAAATGGAAGAAATTATATCAATTCTCTACAATCTCTTTCAGAGGACAGAAGCAGAGGGAATACTTCCTAACTCACTCTATGAGGCCAGCATTACCCTAATACCAAAACCAGGCAAAGACATCAGAAGAACAGAAAACTACAGACCAGTATCTCTCATTTACATAGATGCAAAAGACCTCAACAAAATATTTGCAACTGAATCCAACAATGCATAAAAAAAAATTATACACCAAGACCAAGTAAAATTTATCCCAGGTATGCAAGGCTGGTTCAACATTTGAAAATCAATTAGTGTAAGCCATCATGATCATCAACAGGCAAAATAAGGAAAATCACATAATTGTATTAATAGATGTAGACAAAACACTTGACAAAATCCAACACCAATTCATGATAATAGCTCTCAGTAAACTGGGAATAGAGAGGGGAACTTCCTCAACTTGATAAAGAATGTCTACAAAAAATATATATAAAGCTAACATCATACATAATGGTGGGAAATTTGAGCCTTTCCCACTAAGATCAGGTATATACAAGGATGGTCCCTGCACCACTTCTTTCCAATATTGTACTAGAAGTTCTAGTTAATGCAATAAGACAAAAAAAAAAAAAAAAAAAAAGGAAATAAAAGATTGGGAAGGAAGAAATAAAACTGTCTCTATTCAGAGATGACATTATTGTCTAGTAGAAAATCCAAATGACTGAAGAACAATAACAAAAACTCCTGGAACTAATAAGCAATTAATTACTGTTAGGATGTCCTTGGAACCACAGTAGAGGGGACAGCCATCTTGCCAGCACAACCCAACGAAAAGCCCCTAGTAGCTGCCAGAACGAATTGGAGGTCAACCAATCACCGAGCAACAGCACCACCTGATGCTAAAAATGCCCACCCAGACCTAAACCCGGAACCGCTGCAGCTTAAGAACCCCACCCCACCACACTTGGGTGCGACTTCCCTGACTCCTCTCTCTCTCCCTGAGTCACGGAACCTTGCCCGAGACCTTAGTTCCCAAATAAAGCCTTTGACTGCTAAAATTTTCTAGCCTCTGACTCCTATCTTTACCCTGCCTTACACCTGACCCTAACAATTACAATAATAAGGTTGTAGGGTATAAGGTTAATATAAAATCAATTGATTTCTGATATACCAACAATGAACAAGTGGAATTTGAAATAAAAAACACAATGCCATTTACATAGCATCCCCCCAAATGAAATACTTAAGTATAAATCTAACAAAATATGTACAAGATCTATATGAAGAAAATTACAAAATTCTGATGAATGAAATCAATGAAAAAACTAAACATGGAGAGACAGTCCAGGTTCATGGATAGGAAGACCCAGTATTGTCAAGATGTCAGTTCTTTCCAACCTGATCTCTAGATTCAATGCAATCCCAATCAAAATCCCAGCAAGTTATTTTGTGGAAAACAGAAAACTGATTCTGAAGTTCATATGGAGTGCCAAAAGATACAGAATAGTCAACATAATTTTGAAGGAGAAAACAAAGTTGGAGATCTGACACTACCTGACTTCAAGCCTTACTATAAAGCTACAGTAATAAAGATAATATAATATCGACAAAAGAACCAGCAAATAAATCAGTGGGAAAGAACAGAGAGCCCAGAAACAGACCCACATACTTAGAGTCACCTGATCTTTGGCAAAACAGTATAGGCAATAAAATGGAACACACAGAGTCTTTTCAAAAAATGATGCTAGAACTGGACATCCACATGCAAAAAGATCAGTCTAGGCACAAACTTTACACTTTTCAAAAAATCAGTTCAAAATGGATCATAGACCTAAATGTAAAATGCAAAGCTATAACATTCCTAGAAGATAATATAGGACAAAACCTAGGTGATCTTGGGTATGACAATGACTTTTTAGTCACGAAAGGCACGATCCATAAAAGAAATAATTGAAAAGTTCAACTTCATTAAAATAAAAAACTTCTGGGGGCACCTTTGGTAGCTCAGTCAGTTAAGTGTCTGACTTTGACTTAGGTCTTGATCTCGCAGTTCATGAGTTCGAGCCCCATGTCAGGCTCTGTGCTGACAGCTCAGAGCCTGAATTCTGTTTCAGATTCTATGTCTCCCTCTCTCTGCCCCTTCCCCTTTGCACTCTCTTTCTTTCAAAAATAAAAAATAAACATTAAAAAAAATGGGGTGCCTGGGTGGCTCAGTCAGTTAAGCATCCAACTTTGGCTCAGGTCATGATCTCCCAGTTTGTGGATTCCAGCCCCGCGTCGGGCTCTGTGCTGATAGCTGGAGCCTGGAGCCTGCTTTGGATTCTGTGTCTCCCTCTCTCTACCCCTCCCTCACTCCTGTCACTCTCTCTCTCAAAAATAAACATTAAAAAAAATTAAACATTTGTATTAAAAGTTTGTCTTACCAGTGATATCTCTAAGAAAGAAAAGTTTCATAACATACTGGTCCAAAACATGTTTTGAGACGCTATGGTGCTGATCGAATAGTCAGGCAACTCTTTCAGATTTTAGTCAGCGGAATGGTCTTATTCCAAGACCAAATGGTAAGTCTCTTGACAAATACATCCTTTATTTGAGGGGGTCTGCTGCTAGTTTACATAAAGCGCTTCCACAGAATGAAGTATACAAAGAGCACATGGCCATGGTACCTACTATGCTCCAGGTTCTTTCTAATGGCTATGAGTCACAGGTTCTAGGAGGAAAGTTTCTACCCGAAGGATGTTCAGTTTTCAACAGAAAATATTTCTCAATTATAGTCAACTCTTTTTTATTTAGAATGAAATTATGGGAGCCTGATTCTAGGGCTTAATTATGGCTTTCCTTTAAATTCTTAACATTTCTCTGTACAGGTCTTTTTGTTTCTAGACACTTTTCCTATCTTCCTTTTCAAAACTTCCCTTTCTTGTACTGGTAATGCTGACATTAAAGCTAACAGCTAATTCTATGCTCTTGGTTTCAGTGTAAACTTTACTGTTTCTTCTCTGGATTTCATGAATTCAAAAGTTAACTAATTTAATATAAACTTACTGAGGGCCTACTATATACTAGGAATTTTCTAGATGATAGAAATATACATTTTTTTTAAACGCTTATTTATTATTGAGAGACAGAGAGAGACAGAGCATGAGCATGGGAGGGGCAGAGAGAGGGGGAGACACAGAATCTGAAGTGGGCTCCAGGCTCTGAGCTGTCAGCACAGAGCCAGATGCGGGGCTCAAACTCACAAACCGTGAGATCATGACCTGAGCTGAAGTCAGACACTTAACCAACTGACTGAGCCACCCAGGTGCCCAAGATGATAGAAATAGAAAAGTAAACATATTGAAGGCCCTGCGCCCATGGGGACTACTTTCTACTGTAAGGGAAAAACAAGAAAGAAGAAAACACAAATTAAAGGGATGGAAAATAGTGGGAACACATTTCACATGGATTTCCTATAGGCTGAGGGGAGAGAGAAGGGACTCTCATGCTTTCTTCTTAAATACATTTTTAAAAAAAAATGTTTACTTACTTCTGAAGGAGAGAGAGACAGAGCATGAGTGGGGTAGGGGTAGAGAGAGAGGGAGACACAGAATCCAAAACAGGCTCCAGGCTCTGAGCTGTCAGCACTGAGCCTGACACAGGGCTCAAACTCACGAACCACGAGATCATGACTTGAGCTGAAATTGGACACTTAACCGACTGAGCCATGCAGGTGCCCTGGGACTTTCATGCTTTCTAACTGGAGGTAACACTTGCTTTCTTCTGCGTGTCTGAGGAGGGTTTCTTGACACCAAACTCTTTCAAAGAAAGTTTCAATGAATAAATCTCTTTTATAGAAAAATTCAAGGTGTTTTCTCAAGGGAAAAAAATTCCTCAGCATACAAGAGATTAAACTTTTGGTGACAGAAAGGGAGATATAATCATCAATATGTCTTAGATTATCTCTTTCACTGTCAGCTACTAGTTCCTCTTTCCATACCACAGAAATGCCTGGGGGCTTTAATGTCATATCTAAATCTTTTTTTTTTTTTTTTTTTTTTTTTTTTAGCACCCTTACAATATAAAATGAGGGCACTGGAATAGATATTAATAAAAATAGTAACTGACACTTACTGAATGCTGACTACTTCCTGGAGGGGGATTCAAGTTAATGATGACAGGAGCAACAACAAATATAATAATATAAGCAGAGTACATGGTGGAAGACACCGTTCAATTCATTTTACATACATTAACTTATTAATCTGTCCAACAACCCTACAAAGTAGTCCATTAATAAACCCATTTTTACAAAAAACTGAGTTAATTTCCCCAGGCCATGAAGAAGGTGGAGGAGTCTAGATGCAAAGCAGTGCTGTCTGACTCCACAAAGTTTATGCCTTTCACAACTCATCTGCTTCTCACAACAACACCCATTTGAAAGATGAAGAAATTGAACTGCGGGGAGATTAAGTATCTTGTCCGAAGTCACAAGTTAAATACATGGTGGTGTTAAGATTTCACCAGAGACATTCTGCTCCAAAACCTAGAGTCTTAACCATCATGTTCTGCCACTTCTTATGAAATTACCGAGACCCCTCTCAGCTCCGTACTTCTATGATTCTCTTCCTGAGTATTGATTATATCTAGTAAGACCTAGGTTTTGCTGTTGATATGTACTGTGTTTTACAAAAGGTTTGAGATGTAAAGTATTATTTATATTCTTAAGTTTTATAAGGTAAATCATCAATTTCAAAAGTTTAAAGTTTTGTTAGGAAAAACTTTTCTGCAAGAAAACAAGTGAGGAAAACTGGAGGTCAAGTCATTACATCTGCAGTCACTCATGCATTTCTTATGAAACCCTTATGATAACATGACATTTATAGCACATTTTAGAAAATTGGAAGTATTGTATCATAGGAACTCCACTTAAGACCAGCTAATTACAACTCCACTGTGTTAAACCAATGGTAGTTAATATTTTAGTGCAGTAAGCTGTACTTTTATTTGGAAAAAATAAACTTTTGGAATAAACTTATTTAGAAAAAGGAAACTTCTTTTGGAAAAAAAAATTACTAGCATTTCAACTCTCTGTAGGAGTTATTCTATTAGGGAAGTAGAGAAAATACAGTGGAGACTTTAGGAACAAGTGTACGTGAAGGTTTGCTCATTTTTCAGTCTCCTGGTGAAGTTACATATGGGCCTTCTTCCTGTACCACTAACTTGTTTCTTCTGATTGGCTAGAAAAAGGGTATACAATCAATACAATCCTATTCATATACATCAGGTACGTGCTTCCTGCTAAGGCATGCCAAGATATGTTCTGCCAAAATAGACATGGCAGGTTCATTTAGAAGGAGGGGACTGGTAAACTATATTCAACTACTGTATGGCCCCCACATCCTTCACGATGACAAATAGCTACCCTTAGGGGGTAGTGTAGATAAAGAGAATTAGCACACTAATTTTCTCAGCTTTAGCTTTGTCTGGCATGCAACACTCTAACTGAAAGAGGTTTTTGGCTGGTACACATTTCGCCTTTTACACCCTCAGGATAAAGTCATTTGGAAAGCTTCCCATCTTCACAGTATATGCCCCTTTCCACAACTTACCTCATCATCCTTCTTGGCTGTGTTTGCTAGTGAGAGGTTTACACATGTTCTCATCATTTTAAGAAGTATAACACTAAGACACAGAATTTTCAGGGAGAACTGACTCCAAAAGAGTGAGATCACCAATAAGCAAGGGCAGTGAATCCAGGGAGTGCAAGGCCACCAATATGTGTGAACTTATTAATTGTAATTATTTTTTTTTCTAAGAAAAGGATTTCCTTAGTCAAACCTCCAGGGCATCAGATCAAAGGGAGATACTACCACAGCTGGACTGTATTTTCCAGCCAATTGGCCTGGAAAGGAGAATCTAGACAGTGTCCTGGCAACTGTTTAACACAGCAGCAATCCATAAAAGAGAGGGAAAGAATTCTTTAGACCAATTTTTTAAAAGGTCTTCCTTTACTTCTTTACTTCTTAAAGGACAGTTTGAGAGTAATGTCAAAGCCCTAGGGTATGTAGGCACTCTGTAAGAACCATTGACCCTGGGAATTCAGAGCATCCTTCTACAGATAGAAACAAAAAGTTTTAGTTCACAGCACAATTTTTTTAAAGACATATATTTATAATTAATTATCATAAAAAGTATATCCCAAACCTACTGGCAGAATTTTTGAACAATTTTCTACTTCCAGTTTGATGTAAGTCACTATGAACCTTACCAGGACACTGCTGAATCACACTAGATAAGGTAGTTTATTAATAAAATCACAAAAGGAGAAATTTATTTATATGCCCTGGAAGTTCTCCCAAAAATGTACATAAAGAAATTATAAAGGTGACTATTAACACACAAGAAAAAAAAGCCACAAAACCCAACCCCACTATGTCAGAAGCATAGCAATACACACAGGAGTCATGTGAAAATGAGAACACAGAAAGCACACCAAACAATTTCATGAATTACAAAGAAACAAGATGTGAGAATGATTGTGTAAAAAAAAAAAATGAAAGCAAACAAACAGAAAACATTTCTATAGTTAAGGAAAGGTGTTTCTCACCGTTCTGAACAAAATGGCTGAACTAAGAGCATCTGATTGGCTATGCCCATATACCCTCCTCCTCATCCTAGGGGAGAGAGTTGACAAAGGGAACAATGTCCCAGAGCAGCATGGGAATGAAAAAGAGTTGGTTAGTATTTAAAACAAAGACATAAGCATAATGTAGTAGAAGAAAATGGTCTCTAAATTCTTGACTCTTCTTATATTAGATTCTAATTCCCTAAATTCCCTAACCTACTCAAATTAGTAATTAGTTTGTTGTTACACTTCTACTCTTCCTACCTTTCCAGGATACTGTCTCCATTTCAGAGCAAGATCTGGGCAACATTATCAGGTTGAAGGCTTTTGTTTATTTTTGCCTTTTCTTCAAACTTTCCCCATTTCTGTTTGCCTCCCACTACTCCCAGGCATCCAATTCTTGTATTTATACATTATCAAAACCTATTTCAAGGAAAGAATCTAATACTCATCTTATATGCACTGGCATAAATTTAATTCTGGGTATCAAGAACAGGCAGAGATAGCAAAAGTATTTCTTGGCAAAGAAAGACTGCTGACCTCAGACAGACAGTTCTCCATTCTGCCTACATTAAGATTGGTATTGTTTTCCCTCTAAAACATAAGGCTTGCCTAAACTGGTTTAGTAAATGTCATCAAACTATGACTCTGCCTTCTGTATCTTACAAAAAAATCGCAATTTGGATATTATTGCTGCTTTCATCTGCAATATTTCTTCTTCTAAGACAATGCCATGGCTATCATTCAGTGGGGATGTTTAGTGGGGGAGTTTCCCTTGACTTTTTAGTCATATGGATGTAATTACTTAACTATTATTATTATTTTTTTCCTTCAGCTATACATTTTAAGATTGAGTGTGATGGAGATGTTGAAATCCGATTTTTGGCAATGGGATATGAGGTAATCTGTTCACCACTCTCTCCCATCCATCATTTTCAAGATCTTGGGAGAGTTCAGTTCTTCCAAAAGACTGGAGTTGAATATGGCTCCCTTTAGACTCATCAATGCCCCTTTTGCATTGATGAGAAGCTGAAGGCAATAATTTTCCTTAAGAATGACAAATACTGGAGGGATCAACCAAGGAAATGAGAGAGAAGAAATTTTCATTCTTTATAATGGGTGATGATCAGAGATTTTAAAATTTGCAATTAAACAATAGTTATCTCTAAACAGAGTTGTGCCTTATTGAACTCAAAAGAGTTTTTTTTATAAGGCATTGTTTTAATAAGAAAAGTAGGACATTTACAAATTAGTATATATCTGTGAGATTAATCTTTTTTCTCAACCCAATTCAATGATTTTTTATAGTCCTAAACTTTCGAGTATCTCCTCTTAAAATATTCAGAATCATCCACCACCACCTTCCTATAGAAAAACTGAATCTGTGTTTAAAAACATGAGTGAAGGAGATATCAGAAACTGATGATTTAATTTTATTTTTCTAACTTATATTCTGGAATTTGTAACATGCTGGTATAAAATACAAGGAAATAAAAGCACATTTGTTTCATAAAACATTCAAGAGCAGTCTTACCTGGTCTGGGGAGGGCTTGTGATTGGTTTGATTGGAACGGGAGGACATGAAGCGGTCATCCTCATAGTTGTCCGCCATTAGCTTCATTCTATTTTGTGTCTAAGAAGAAATGGTTCATGAAGTTAAAATGAGATAAAAATTTCTATGATACACTGAAAAGTAACAAGTACCTTAAGAATGTCATAAGAAACAGGGGTGCCTGGGTTGCTTAGTCGGTTAACCATCTGACTTTGGCTCAGGTCATGATCTCGCGGTTCGTTAGTTCGAGCCCTGCCATCAGGCTCTGTGCTGACAGCTCAGAGCCTTGAGTCTGCTTCGGATTCTGTGTCGCCCTCTCTCTCTGCTCCTCCCCTAACTGTGATCTCTCTCTTTCTCAAAAATAAATAAGCACTAAAAAAATTAAAAAAAAAAAAAAAAAAAAGAATGTCCTAAGAAACAATAAAATTAATTCTGTCTGAAATAAAATGAACATCAGATTTCTGAAGATATCAGGGAAAATTTAGGCACTGCACTGAACTGAATTGTGCACCCCTCCTCTGTCTCCATTCATGTTGGATTCCTAACCCTCAATGTAAGTATATCTGGCTAGAGTCTTTAGGAGGTAATTAAGGTTAAATAAGGCTATCAGGGTGGGGTCCTAATCTGATAGGACTGTGGTCTTTTAAGAAGAGGAAGAGATCATTCTCATTCTCACTTTCATTCACCACCCCCCCACCCCCACTATAGGAGAAAACATTATGAAGTTGGCTTCTGCAAGCCAGGAAGAGAACTCTCACCAGGAACTGAATCAGCTGGCACCTTGATCTTGGACTTCTCACAGTCTCCAGCATTGTGAGAAAATAAATTTCTGCAGTTTAAGCCATCCAGTTTATGGTATTTTGTTATGGCAGCCCAAGCAAACTATGACAGGCACCAAAATTAGTATAGAGATTTTGGAGGGAAAGAGTAATCTTCCCAAATTAAGCCCTCTATGCAGTGCTTGCTTTATTTTTTATTTAAAAAAATCTTTTTAATGTTTATTTATTTTCAAGAGAGAGACAGAGAGACAGCATGAGTGGGGGAGGGGCAGAGAGAGAGGGAGACACAGAATCCAAAGCAGGCTCCAGGCTCTGAGCTGTCAGCACAGGGCCCAACATGGGGCTCGAACACATGGACCATGAGATCATGACCTGAGCTGAAGTCGGATGCTTAACTGACTGAGCCACCCAGGTGCCCCAGTGCTTGCTTTATTTTTAAAAATAAAGACTGGAATGGTGTGCCTGGCTGGCTTAGTCAGTACAGCATACAACTCTTGATTTCAGATTCATGAATTCATTGCCCCACATGGGAGTAAGGCCCACTTAAAAAAAAAAAAAAAAAAGGTTTAAAAAAGTAAAATACAATAAAGACTGGATTATATTATATCTAGGATAGGACTCTGTAACTCTTTTTTCACTTCATGATATGTATGACCCATATTTCCATGTTACTATAAAAACTACTCATTTTTTAAACAACTATTCAATTTGGGGGCATGTTATATTATATACAGACCATAAACATTGGGGGGAATAGTTCTGTAAGTGAAATGACATACCTACAAAATCTAAGAGAATCAACCGAAAAACTGTTACAACTTATAATAAAGTTCAGTGAGATGATTAGACAGAAGCTACATATATAAAATTCAATAGCTTTTCTTTACACCATCAATAAGCATTCAGTTTTTCAAAATAAATCACATCTCCCAACCAGAGAGTTCTATAGGGCCTCAGCTCTGGTGGAGCTGGTGTCAGGTTTTATTTCACAACCAGACCAGAGTATACCTGGCTAAAACTTGCCACAATCAGGCCAGGGACCAAACACTGCTCACAGCAGGCAAGGAGGAACCTCCGCAGATGACTGGCCTGAAGGACAGATCAGCCAAAACACAAGAGCAGAGTGCATGCAGCACATACCAGAGACATTTCTTGAAGTGCTAGGCCGGGGCACTACATGACTCCTTCTTCCTAAGGACAATAGTTTGAGGAGCAGGAGACATAACTGGATTTTCTAACACAGAGAAGAAGGCAGAGACTTAGACAAAATGCCATGATGGAGAAATTCATCCCAAATGAAAGAGGAAGATAAGGTCACGGCCAGAGATCTAAGCAAAACAGATGTAAGTAACAGGCCTGATGGAGAATTTAAAGTAACAATCATTAAGGATACGCACTGGGCTTGAGAAAAGAATAGACGACATCAGTGAGACCCTTATCACCAGTATAAAAGAGTTAAGAAAGAATCAATCATAGATGAAGAATGCCATAAATGAGATTGGAAACAGGCATGATGCAATGAACAGCAGGCTGGAAGAAGCAGAAGAATGAATTAGTGACCTAGAAAAAATAATGGAAAATAAAGAAGCTGAACAAAAGAGAGAAAGAAGAATTATAAAACACAGGAACAGACTTAGGGAACTCAGTGACTCCTTCAAACATGGTAACATCCATCTTATAAGAGTCCCAAAAGAAGAGACAGAAAAGGGGGCAGAAAATTTATTTCAAGAAATGATAGCAGGAAACTTCCCTCATCTGGGGGAAGGAAACAGACATCCAGATCCAGAAGGAATAGAGAACTCCCATCAAAATCAACAAAGCAGGCCAACACCAAGACATATTGTAATTAAATTTGTAAAATATAGTGGTAAAGAAAAAATCTTAAAAGCAGCAAAAGAAGTCCCTAACTTACAAAGGAAAACTCAAAGCCTAGCTGGACATTTCTCCACAGAAACATGGCAAGCCAGAAGAGACTGGCATGATATATTCAAAGTGCTGGATGGGAAAAATCTGTAGTCAGGAACACTCTATCCAGCAAAGCTATCATTTAGAAGAGGAGAGATAAAGAGTTTCTCAGACAAACAAAAACTAAAGGAGTTAGTGACCACTAAATCAGCCCTGCAAGAAATATTAAAGGGGATTCGTTGAGTGTAAAGAACAGCCCAAAAGTGACAAAGACAAGGAAGGATCTGAGAAAATCTCCAGAAATAATGACAAAACAAGTAATAAAATGGCAATAAATACATATCTACTTATAATTACCTTGAATGTAAATGGACTAAACGCTCCAATCAAAAGACATAGGGGGTCAGAATGGTTAAAAAAAACAAGACCCATCTATTTGCTGCCTATAGGACTCATTTTAGACCTAAAGACACCTGCAGATTGAAAGTGAGGGGGTAGAGAAACATGTCCCATGCAAATGGATGTCAAAAGAAAGCTGGTGTAGCAATTCTTATATTGGGCAAACTAGATTTTTTTGTTCTGTATTGTTTTTATCCTGCTTTGGTATCACGGTGATGCTGGCCTCATAGAGTGATTTTGAATGTGTTTCCTCTATTCCATTTTTTGTAAGATTTTGATAAAGATTATTTTTATTATTTTTTTTGTGATACAGAATGAGAGAGAGAGACCTGAGTTGAAATCAAGAGTTGAATGCTTGACTGAGCCACCCAGATTGTCATTATTTTTTAATTTTTTACTTATTTTTAAGTTTATTCATTTTTTTTTTTTGAGAGGGGAGGAGGAGGCAGAGAGAGAGGGAGAGAGAGGGAATCCCAAGCAGGCTCTGCACTGTCAGCACAGAGCCAAACTCAGGGCTCAAACTCATGAACCGTGAGATTATGACCTGAGCTGAAACCACAAGTCGGATGCCTAACCAACTGAGTCAACCCAGGCACCACTGTCATTATTTTTTTTAATGTTTAAAAAAATTTTTTTAAATTTATTTATTTATTTGGGGGGGGGGGAGAGAGAGAGACAAAGGGAGAGAGAGAATCTCAAACAGGCTTTGTACTGTCAGTGATGAATGAGACCCATCAGGGCTTGAATTTGCAATCTGTGAGATCATGACATGAGCTGAAATCAAGAGTCAGACACTTAACCAACTGAGCCACACAGTAGCCCCAGTTTTTAAAAAATTTTTAAAGGTTTGGTAGAATCCACCAATGAAGCCACATAGTCTTGCACTTTTCTGTGCTGGGAGATTTTTGATTTCCTAATTCAACTTTCGTTCTTTCATGTTATTGGTCTAAGAAGATTTCTTATTTTTTTGGAGTCAAGATTCATGATTCATTCTTGGTAACATGTGTGTTTTTAGGAATTATGTTTTTTTCCTAAGTTATCTGATTTGTTATTATTATTGTTTACAGTAATCTGTTATCACACTATGTATTTCTGTGGTTATCTGTTGTATTATTTTCTCTTCCATTTCTCATTTTGGTTTTTGAGACTTCTCTTTTTTTCCCTTAACTAATGAAGTTAAAGCATTGCCAATTTTATTATTTTTTTAAACTGGTCATTACTTTCAATGTTACGTTATTGTTTATTCTGGTCTCTATTTTATCTATTTTTGATTTTTTCTTTGTTATTTCCTTCCTCTACTAAATTTCAGCTAAGTTTCTTCTTTGTCTAGTCCTTGTGGTATAATGTTAGTTGTTTATCTGAACTTAAAAAAATTTTTTTTAATTTTTTTAACGTTTTATTTTTTGAGAAACAGAGTATGAGCAGGGGAGGGGCAGAGAGAGAGACACACACACACAGAATACAAAGCAGTCTCCAGCTGAGCTGTCAGCACAGAGCCTGACACGGGTCTCAAACCCATGAACGTGAGATCATGACCTGAGCCAAAGTTGGATGCTTATCCAACTGAGCCACCCAGGTACCCCAATGAACTTTTAAAAATAGAAATAACAACATAAAAATCAGGTTCTTTGAAATTAATAATAGATAAATGTTCAGCAAAACATGTCAAGAATAAAAGACATAGACCCATAATAGAAGGAACCAAATTGGACGTATAACTATAGACAGAAATTTTAAAAACCATCAAATACTGTACGTATGCCAATACATTTGCATACTTAGGTAAAGGGGATACTTTTCTTAAAAAATAACTTACCAAAAATGATGCAAGAAGAAATATTAAATATTAATAAATCAACAGTACATGAACTCTCTCATTTCACTATGTAGGTAATGCAAACATCTTGCATAATGGTAAAAGTTTTGAAGTGAAAGCATTAAATTGAAGGACAAAAAAGAACTTTTACCACTGCTCCAATTCAACATTATTTTTTTAATAAAAAAGTTTTTTTTTAATGTTTGCTTATTTAGAGAGAAAAAAGAGAGAGAGAGAGAGAGAGAGAGAGCGAGCAAGCAAGCAGGGAAGGGGCAGACAGGGCTGGAGACACAGAATCCAAAACAGGCTCCAGGCTCTGAGCTGTCAGCACAGAACCCAATGAGGGGGTCAAACTCACAAGCGATGGGATCATGACCTGAGCTGAAGTTGGATGCTTAACCGACTGAGCCACCCAGGTGCCCCATCCTATTCAACATTATAATGAAAGTCCTAGCCAGGGCAATAAGGAAATCAAATGAAATCAAAGATATAGAAATTGAAAAGGAAAAGATAAAACTTTCAATATTTGCATTATCTCACTGCCTAAAATATCCATGAGATCTACAAATTATGAGACAGATGACAGTTAAATGTAAGTATTAACCAAGTAAATACGTAATATGAAAAAAGAAAACATAGCAATAGCTAGTAAAATATGAAGAAATTAGGAAAGTACGTATTTTTCTAAACAAAAATGATCTGTGAATGAAATCATAAAATAGTAATTAAGAGCACCAAAGAATAACATCAAATGGAAAGACAGAACATGTTTTACAAGTCATGATACCCTTCATATAAAGCTTAAAAGCATATGAAATAATGGTATCAGCTGCTCTGGAGTATGTACATATACAGTACAAGTGTACAGAAAAGGAGATATTAGTGGTGTGGAAGGTGGGAAAGGGTAAAGGACTGATGTATGTGATCAGGAATGGGTGACAGTTATCTCTAGCAGTTTCACATATGTTTCTTAATCTGTGTGGTGAGTATATGGATGGATATTACTATTTTCTGTACTGTCACAGTCCTATTTATTTTATGTATCTTATTGTTCTCTAAGCTATTTTTTTTTTTTTTTAAGGTTTTTTTTTTTTACGTTTTTTTTTTTTTTTTTTTGGGACAGAGAGAGACAGAGCATGAACGGGGGAGGGACAGAGAGAGAGGGAGACACAGAATCGGAAACAGGCTCCAGGCTCCGAGCCATCAGCCCAGAGCCTGACGCGGGGCTCGAACTCACGGACCGCGAGATCGTGACCTGGCTGAAGTCGGACGCTTAACCGACTGCGCCACCCAGGCGCCCCTAAGCTATTTTTTTATTACATATGTTTTATAGTTTAAAAATATTCATGGAACAATGTGGTCCTTCTACAGGGTTTAAAAATTACAAGCAAAAAATGTGAGTTATAAAATTTTTAAAAGTCAGTAGGCTGACACATTCATTATATTAAATTTATTCCTGCAGTGAAGAGGGAGAAAAGAGAGAGAGAGAGACAAACCAAGAAATAAACTCGTAACTATAGAGAACAAATTGATGGTTACCAGAGGGGAGATGCGTTGAAATAGGTGATGGGTGAAATAGGTGATGGGGATTAAAGAGTCACTTATGATAAAAACAAAAGAACTGAAAGCAAAAAAAAAAATTTATTCTAAAATCTAATTAAGTGGCTGCATAGTATTCAGTTGAATGGACACTGAGTCTCATATAGTTGGGCATTTAGGTTCTCCACATTTTTACCTAACAATACATGCACATTAGTAAGTCGTTTCCTCTCTCCAGTATATAATGTCAGCAAAGAAAATACTTAACCAAATTTCTCTTTTCTGAGATGACTTAGGGCGACCTTGAAATATGTAGGGTAATTTTTCTTATGTCATGTGGTATTTCATGACAAATGGAAAGTTTTCTACAAAGTAGCTCTTGGGAGACAGGAGAGAGGAAAGGGCAAAGAGGTGTACCCGGAAAGTGAGCAAAACACTTGCTCACTTTTGGTTAAGAATGTGGTTAAGAAACTTTTTCATGTTGACTTTAGTAGTAATGCACACTGAAAATAAACTTGGCTAGTTATTTTCTTAGAATACAACACAATCTTTAATATGTGATACCCAGTTTAAGTTTAAAACCAACTTAAAAGAAGTGCTAATAAAGAACATACAAATCCACTTTGAAGGCAGAATGTATTTCATGTATTTCTTAGGAATGAATATGAAATCCTCCCAAAGGAATTGATCACCAAAGATTACTTATTAAATACATGTAAAGTGAATGAAGACATAGTCTTATGACATAGTCATAAGAACTTATTCTCCATTTCTGTAAGACATAAAGATAATCAAAGTCTAGTGTTTCTATGTCTAGTATTCAGAAATTTGATTTTTAAGTTTGCTTCCTGCATAGTCATGAGGTTGAGCTCTAAAATACTGACAGCTCACAGAACATTAGAAATTATACAGATTGTATAAATGATTCTGTGCTCCTAAGGAGCTCTTGTTCTATGCTCCTCTAAAGATAAGACCAACAAGCAAAAGGAAGAAGTCCTTTATGTTTTACTGACATGAAAGATATTTTATATCCAGATATTTTCCCTCTTAAACCATGCCATGTGCATGTGCAGATAGTTAAATTCCTCTGGTCCTAATGACATACAGAATAAGATTGTCTGAAGAAAAGAAGGGAGAGAAAAAGAAAGGAAGAAACTTACTAAAATAAAGTTCTGTAGTTGTAAATGCATATCCATGAATATAGGCATACATACTCACTCAGAGGAAAAGGAGTTCATTATTTTTCCGTAATCTTTTCTTTTAATATTAAGATGCCAGTGCTCAAACAAGGTATTAGAGAAACTGTATTTCACAGAAAAATACTTAGTTAAGGTAAGAAATGGTGTATGTTAGTCATCTGAACACAGTAAAAGAAAAGGTTTGAATTCTAATCAGTTATCTAGTTCACTAATCTTTGCTTTTCAGTTTGTGATAATATTATTAACCTACCTAAATAAGTTTTAGAAATAATAATAGTTGGAAATATTTTGATATATTTTAGAAAACATTCTGTGAATAAATTTTACCCTTACTAATTTGGGTTATTTCCAATTATAATTATTAAGAAAATATTAAAATTACTTCTGCATATATTTGTTGAGCCTTGGAAATAATTTTATCATAGTGAACTGTAATTAAACTTTAGTTATATTGATATCTGATACACAAAATGAAAAAAGCATAACTCCTAACAATTTCAGTTAGGTGTGTCAAATTCAGTGCTGGTTATACATTTAACAAAATCTCAACAGATTACCTTCGAGCTTTGTTTTAAACTTTGTTTCATGAAAAAATATAGATTAGTCATTATTATTTTTTTTAAATTTTATTATTTTTTTAGTAATCTCTACACCCAACGTGGGGCTCAAACTTAAAACCTCAAGATCAAGAGTTGTATGCTCTAGCAACTGAGCTGGCCAGGTGCCCCAGTCATTAAGTTTTCTTGAGTTGTGCTATATATTTGTCTTTTTATACACAAATGACTGAACATTATCTTTGTAGTTGGGAAAATTTCTTTTCCACTGGTTGAACAGCTTTTGAAAGAACAATGTGAGGCAATGTAATAGGAAGGGGATGGCAATAAGATTAGAAGAAACATGTGCTGAATTTAGCCCAACAGCTGTCATAGTCAGATTACCTTTACATCCTATTTTATTTTCTCAACTGGCATTTAAGTTCTATAACAGTGAAGTGTATTTTCCACTGATTCCGTTTTGACTCTTAAATAAATTGGTTTGGTAGTTTAATTTTGGTCCTGATTACTATTTTTAGTTTACTGATGAAATCTTGAAGCTTATTATCCGGCAAGCACTTTCTATTATACACCAAGAAAAATGAAACCATAAAGAATCTCAGCTACAGAAACCCAAACTGACCAATTCTCCCCATCACTGCCTTGTTATTTTAAATAACTTAATTATTATTCTTTTGAATATTTTTGTACATTTATGTGATACAAGAATTTACAACCATAAAATTATGTCTACCTCCTACTCCTGACAGTTCCTCTTCAAGGGGCTACCACAGTTACTAGCTCTTTGTGTATACTGCAAAGATTTCACGACATTCCATGGCTATGTAACTGCACAGCCACGTGCGCGCGCGCACACACACACACACACACACACACACACACTTGCCTACACTGACCCAAACTAATGTCTAAAATGAGGCTGTTCAAAAACAAAATACGACTGAAATTTTATTCCCGATCACTACCTTACTTTCTAGCACATATTTCCTCATCCTTTAAGAAGCCTAAAGTAGCCCTATTCCAGTTTTAATATCATCATGATCATTTCTGCCAGCTATATTTATTCTCAAAGATATGGTCACTCTACATTCTGGAAAGCAATCAGAATGTTTAAGGGGAATATTAGCTAGATCCAGTGAGAATCACCATAATACCTAAAGAAAAAAAGAGCATGTAGGCAGTTGTTTTTTATTCTAGGAATCAACAAAGGCCAGGATTTGGGAATATTTACCACAGAGTTTTATCTATGGCTAAGGCTATCTGGGTGGCTGAGTATAAGTTAAAATTTTCTAGACATAGAAGGCCAGGAAAAAAGAGAAGTGACACTAAATTTCTTCACATGTAATCGGAAAGACACTTAAAAAAAAAAAGCACTTTAACATCTAAAGGAACCAGAAGCAGCAGAACAGCAGAGAAACTCCAAAGCCAGCAGAAGAAGAGAAATAATAAATATTAGAGCAGAAATAAACAATATAGAATCCAAAAAACCCAGCAGAACAGATCAATGAATCTAAGAACTGGTTTTTTGAAAGAATAAAAAAAATTGATAAACTCATATGTGTAATTTGAGAAACTTAAGAGAAGACCATGGGGGAAGGGAAAGGGGAAAAACAGTTTCAAACAAAGAGGGAGGCAAACCATAAGAGACTCTTAAATACAGAGAACAAACTGAGGGTTGATGGCGGTGGTGGGGGGCATTGAGGAGCGCACTTGTTGGGATGTGCATTAGGTGTTGTACGTAAGTGATGAATCATGGGAATTTACTCCTGAAGCCAAGAACACACTGTATACACTGTCTGTGTATATTATATTAGAAATTATATTTAAAAAAACCACTTTAGATCATGTGAATCAGAAATCCTTAAAGTAATAGGTTTTGAGGAAATTTTATGTTTTCTTTTTACAAAATCATGGTTCACGTGTGGGAAAGTCAGGAATGAAACTGACTCAAAATATAAGTTATTTACAAATTGTACACTCAAGTGTATGTACACGGAAGTATATTTAAATAAACCCAGGGGATATGAAAGTATTCAGATTCTTACTGGAAACTATTCATACTGAGAGCAACTGACATTAAGGCCAAAGCTTGCAATACCACCTTTTCTTCCTATTCTGTGAGAATTCAGTATGAAAGGCTTTCTCTGTACCTATGTGATTGTACAAACTTTTATATGCGGGTAAATTGTTAAAACTGGTATATGATGATTCTTGGTGTCCTCTCCATTCTCCCAAGTTACTTCTTAAATTACAGAGAAGTACTTTAAAATGATCTTATATATTTATGATTCAAATAATTCACTTACAATTTGATAAACTCAAGTATCTTAAAAATTTGATTTCTAGGCTGGCTCAGTCGGTAGAGCATGTGACTCTTGATCTTGGGGTTGTAAGCTTGAGCCCTACTCTGGGTGTAGAGATTACTTAAAAATAAAATCTAAAAAAAAAAAAAAAGCAACTTTGATTTCTATAAATAAGAAGCCGCAGGTATACAGATACTAAGAAGGAATGGATACCGATTAAGGACCATTGAGAAGAAATTAGACACTGAATGAAGTAATGATACTAGACAGCAAAACTTGTCTGCTACTAGAAGTAACATTTACTAAGACACATAAATATATGACTGGGGCTGGGGGAAGGGTAGTGATGAAAATTACAATTCCAAAAACACTGTTTTATCTAAAATATAAGCGCTACAATTTAGCCTATTGATTACTTGATGTCTAAACCCAAAACACACCTATGTTTTCCTAAATAGAAAAGGAGTTCTGCCTGTCTTACTTCAAGAATAAATGTTAGCTTTAACGTCCGCTTCCAGAAGATGGAGCAGATATACTTTTCCCTAAACCTTGTAAGAAATACAAAAGTACAACTAAAAACTGTCTATAAGCTATGTATATATACATATAAAACTATACCCAAAACAAACCCAAACCCACACAAACATAAAAATGGTGGAGAAAAGGTAGTAGATTGATTAGGGAGACTGGGACCCAAAGAATGATACAAATGGTAAGTTCCTTGGATTTCCTTTTTGTTCATATATCTAGACTTGGAGCTATAGAAATCAGCAACCTGGAAATACCAACTGTTAACAAACAGCAAAAGCCTCTGTTCTCTAGCAACAGATCTAGAAAGGAAAGGGGCATGGTAGCAAAACAAAAATTTTAGACAATAATCACTTGATTCCAAAGACCACAGAAAAATACTATGGCCCTATTGTTACAACTGGGTTCATCTAATCACCCAAAACTCATGTTTGACATTAGTTTCATTTTAGAAGTACAGTAAAACCTTGGATTGTGAGTAACTTGTTCTGAGAGTGTTTGCAAGACAAGCAAACATTTCTAATAAATTTTAACTTGACAAACTAGTGATATCTTGCAATATGAATAGTATGTGATGCCAAATATCACATGATCACACCTGAGCCAATGTTATTCTTTTTCTCTCCCTCTCTCCCTCCCTTTCTCTCTTTTTCTCGCTGCGGGATTGTGGGTGAGCATCAATGCAAAGTCACATTTCCGTGAAATCCTCAAAAGGAGGCAAAAGCAATTGGATCCAACCTATCATTGGATAGGTTCCTTGTTAAAGCTGCACATAAAAAGATTTCATTCAGCCAATAGATAGCAGTGATTCCATTAGTGACAGTGAAAGTCATCCTATACAGTAACCCTCCTCTCTCTTGTCTCCCTCACATGAACCATGAAGGTTTTCAAAGGTAAGTGCAGGTTAATTTACTTTTCTTTATATTTTGTCTTTTATTATTTTGTATTATAGTATTGTAATAATTTTTATATGAATATTTTTGGGTTGTGGAATGAATCATCCATTATTTCTTATGGGGAAATTTGCTTTGATATACAAGTGCTTTGGATTACAAGCATGTTTCTGGAATGAATTATGCTCGCAAACCAAGGATTTACTGTAATTAAATGTCCTCTACACCTTTCCAGAAGAATTGACAATACCTCTGGGCTTCCTAAGCATGTTGAGGTAGGTATGTTGAATTTTCTTTTCTGTTTTAGGTTAAAAAAAATTCCTTCTTTGTCCCACATGTAGCTCCTTCCCATTTAGATTTATGACAATAAATACTAATTTTATCAACTCAGTAATTTATCAATACATTAATATTTACTTTTATAACTTAAAAATTACTAATTTTTAAAGTTGTTGACTTATTAATCAATGTTAATGGACATTTGATGTTTACTATATAATTGATTTTTTAAAACCTATTAATTTATGTTATTAGGGATTACACTGTTTTAGAAATATGCAGAAATTTACTGGCTGAAGATCAGTTCTAATTATTTATTTATTTATTTTTTGACGGACAAGCCATTTTTATTCTATCGGGTCATTTTTTTTTTTTTTTTTTGATGGACGAGCCTTTAAGATCAGTTCTAATTATATCAAGAGATAAGACCATCACCAAACACGCTGACTTATCTCTGTTAAAATGTTTTTTAATAGGCCATTTACTATTCATAATATAGAATTTTTATTATGATTAGAAGGAAACAATTTACCAAAAAAAAAAAAAAACAAAAAAAACTTCTACTGGTATTTTGAAGTTCAACTATCTAAATATATCAAAGAATTAAATGGCACTTAAAATGAATAGGTTAACTGGCCCAAGAGTATAAACAAAAGGACATTTCATAGTTTTGCTAAGGAATCAAATGCAGAAATATTGAAAACTTAAGATGCTTTAAGAGAAACAAAGAAAATAACCTGCAACTGATAGGATTTGGACTGAATTATTTTCTTTAAGGAATTTCTTTGGCCTACATTTATTTTACCTCTTTGAAATATTAAGTGTACCATTTATACCCCCATCCTCCTTGGGACATATTAAATTCATAATGTCAAAATAGTGAAATGACTATGGGGTACATAATATCACAACTGCCTGTGATATATTATGCCGTAAATGTTTGAGGCATTTTTAAGACATACAACATGGAAAAAAGGTCTTAAAAGCCCTGAAATCTCATTAAAAAACTGTAGCAGTTCATATCCAATAAAGTAAATTCTGAAATTAGTTAACAATAAGTTGTATAGTGGGCATATGCTCATTGAGTTATATTATGTAAGGATGAAAAGAATGGGATGTGTAAATTAACATTTTAATATAAATCTCAGAAAACAGTAAAAAGTAAAATGTGCCTGTATTTTCTCTTGAATAAGGTAATCTATTTTTATGGTGTTAACTATAGGCATTTCTGTTTTGATGACTCCAAAATATCTAGCTCTCATCTTTATCCAAAACATCATACTTATCAGTCTAATAGGCTTCTTGATATCTCTACCTGGGTATATCCCATAGATACATTACATTCAACTCTACTGAAAAGCAATGTGCCATATTCTCTTCCATATATGGTCTTTCTTCTGGAATAATTGTCTCAACTAGTGGAACTACCTCCACTTACTCACCCAAAACAGACATTTGACTGGCGGATGGTGTGTGGGTAGAAGTATCTCAGGGTTTAAGCATAGAAGAAACAGCAATCTTCCAGCTGTCTCTTCCTTTGCCGCAATGACTAAGGAGACTTCATAGTGACAGAGTTAAGATATAAAAACTTAAGTAGGTTGAGATCACTGAATTGCTGCATGGAGAGCAACACCTCAGAGTCAGCAAGAAATGCAGTAGATTCTACATAACTGAGAAATTAACTTTTACAGTGTTAAACCACTGAGATTATGTGGTGTTTGCTATCATGTTATAACCTATAGTATATACTATCTCTTCATCTCAACTGCCCTATATTTTTAAAAAAATTTACCTTAAGACCTTTTTCTTTTTTTATTATGGTAAAAGATACATAAAAAAGTGTAAAACCATTTTTGCACTTACAGTTCAGTGTTATTAAATACAGTCACACTGTTGTGCAACCAATGCTACCATCTAATTTCATAACTCCCTTTATCTTGTAAATCTGAAACTCTATACCTATTAAACAATAAGTGCCGAATATCCCCTCTCCCTAGTGCCTGGCAATCACCATTATACTTTTTGTCTTTATTTATTTTGATTACACTAAGGACCTCATATAAGTGCAATCATACAGTATTTGATTTTTTGTAACTGGTTATTTTTATTTAGCATATTGTCCTCAAGTTTCATCCATGTTGCAGCATATTACAGGATTTCCTTCCATGTTAAGGCCAAATAATATTTCATAGTACATACAGTTGACCCTTGAACAACATGGAGATTGTAGGCATTAACCTACCACACAGTTGAAATCTGCATACAACTTTTGACTCCCCAAAAATTTTACTAGTAACCTACTGGTGACCTAAAGACATATTGATAACACAGAGAGAAGATTAACACATATTTTATATGTTGCATGTATCATATACTGTAGTCTTGTAATAAAGGAAGCTAGAAAAATGTTAAGAAAATCATAAAAATATATTCATAGTACCATATTTACTGGAAAAATTCATGTATAAGGGGACCCATGTAGTTCACACCTATGCTGTTGAAAAGTCAACATTATATACCACATTTTACTTATCCATTCGTCCCCTGACAGACACTAGGGTTGCTTCCACATTTTAGCTATTATGAATAATGCTGTTATGAGCATGGGTTTACAAATACCTCTTTGAGATCCTACCTTCAATTCTTTTGGGTATATACCCAAAGGCAGAACTTCTGGATCCATAGCTGGATCACATGTTTTTCATACATTCTGCCAATCTGTTTTTTGGAGAGCTTAATCCATTTACATTTAAGGTAATTACTGATAAGGAGACACTTACTTTTGTCATTGTGCTATTTGTTTTTCATATACTTTATAGCTTTTTTATTCTTCAATTCTCGTATTACAGTCTTTTGTGTTGGCTTATTTTTGTTCTGTAGTGAAATGTTTAAATTCCTTCATCATTATCTTTTGTGTATATTCTATAGCTGTTTTCTTCATGGCTACCATGGGGATTACATTTTAACATCCTGAAGTTGTAACACTCTAATTTGAATTTATACTTAACTGCAATAACTTAAGAAAACTCTGCTCCTTTTCAGCTGTGTCCCCAAGCTTTTCAGTTTTTGATGCACAAAATTACATCTTTACATGCTATGTACCTTTGAAAATATAAACTAGTAATTTTTTTAAATTACTCATCTCCTTGGGGCAGCTGGGTGGCTCAGTCAATCATCTGACTCCTGATTTCAGCTCTGGTAATGATTTCACAATTCCTAAGTTCAAGCCCTGCATTGGGTTCTGAGCTGACGGTGTGGAGCCTGCTTGGGATATTCTCATTCTCTCTCTCTCTCTCTCTCTCTCTCTCTTTCTCCCTCCCTCCCACCCTCCCTCCCTCTCTGTTCCTCTCTCTCTGCCCCTGCCCTGTCCTGCTCTCTTTCTCTCTCTCAAAAAATAAATAAGCTAATAAAAAATTTTTAACTCATCTCCTAAATTACACAGAAAACAAGATGTGGAGTTACAAACCTGTTAGAGTAATATGAGCTTTTACATTAATAACTTTTCTGAAAGTGTATTAGCCTCTTAAATCATACAGAAAACAAAAAGTACAGCCACAAACTACTGTTACAATAATACTAGATTTAAAAGTCCCCTTTTATTTACCTATATTGAAATCTTTATTTCTCTGCAGGGTTTCAAGTTACTGTCTAGGGTCCTCTTATTTCACCTTGAGGACTCCCTTAAGCATTTCTTGTAGGGCAGGTCTGGTGGCCATTAACTCCTGCAGCTTTTGTTTAATTGGGAATGTCTTCATTTCTCCTTCATTTTTGAAGGCCAGTTCTACCAGACAGAGGATTCTTTTTTTTTTTTTTTTTTTTCTTTTATCTCTTTGAATACATTGGACCACTGTCTTCTGGCTCCAAAGTTTCTGATGAGAAATCTGCTGAAAATCATACTGAAAACCCCTTGTATGTGATGATTCACTTCTCTCTTGCTGCTTTCCAAGTGCTCTCTTTATCTTTTGAAATTATAATATGGCTAGGTATGGATCTCTTTGAATTCATCCTACTTGGAGTTTGTTGAGATTCTTGCATGCTTATGTTCATGTCTTCCATCACATTTGAGAAGTTTTAAGCCATTATTTCTTGAAATATTCGAATCCTTTCTCTTCTCCTTTTGGGACTCCTCTGATGCATATGTGTTCATTCATTTGTTATCTCAGGTTATGCTCACTTTTCTTCAATCTTTTTTCTTTCTGTTCCTCAGCCTTGACAATTTCCACTGTCCTATTCTCAAGTACACAGATTCTTCTGCCTTATTGTACTTACTATACTATAAAAGTTATTGTACTTTTCAGCTCCAGAATTTCTTTGGTTTCTTATTATATATTCTATTTACTGATTGATATTTCCATTTTATTCATACTTTTCTGGACTTTTCCCACATCTCCCTTTAGTTCTTTCAGCATCTTTAAGACTACTGGTTTAATGTCTTTGTCTAATATAGCTGCCATTAAATTTTTTTCAGGTACAGTTTCTGTCGATTTATTTTTTTCCTTTGGCACAAACTTTGCTTATTTCTTTGTGTGCCTTGTGATTTTCTTTGCTGAATACTGGACATCTGAATCTAATGCAGTAACTCTGGAAATTAAATTATTCCACTTCCCTAGGGTTTGTTTTTGTTTTTTTTTATTTTTTAATTTTTTCTATTTTAAAAATATTTTTTTATTGACTGATCGTTGTAGGCTGTGTATGAGCACGAGGTGTAAACTTAAGGTCTTTTCAGGTCTTTTCTGAATGCATGGTCATTTTCTAATTTTTCCTGTATATTCAATTGTTTTTGATGTCCTGGTCTTTAAAGTCTGGCTCCCAATAGTGAAAAATGCAAAGAATGAAAGCGGGGAGAATGGTGCTAGCTGGTTAGGTCCCCTAGAAGACATTTCAGCCAGAGGAGGAGGGCCTTAGGACAATGGGGGTAAGGAAGAAACAACAACAATAGCTACCTGCTTCTTTGTCAGCACCTCAGTGATCAGAAGCAGCAATCAGTGATCAGAGCACAGATCCCAAGAATTTGGAGGACGGGGCCCGTTTTGCCAATCCTGTCTCCCAAAAGCTGTGTGCAAGCTGCTCTAGGAACACATGCACATCTGCTTGCCACATGGCTGGTAGTGGAGGATGGGTAGCTGTTAGTCTGCTAAGAGCTGAAATTGACTGTAATTAACCATAATTTACCAAGTCTTCCCCTGGAAACTGCAAGCCTTCAGCAGATTCCAGAGTTCCAAAAAAGTTACACTGACAGATTCTGCCAGTTCAACTGTTTTGGTGGGGATTCCTGGTGCTTCCTACTATGCCATCTTACCAGAATCCTCTTGATTCTGCCTTGTATTCTTAGTTTCATCATATCATATCTGGATAAGTGGAAAAGACTCTTAATCTTCCTGTTTTTAACCTTACCATCCTCTTATCACTTCAGGCTCCCTCCAGCTTCTATTAACTGCCATAGTGAATTACCTCAATATTCTGAAAACATCAGTGAGACTAAAAACCTCTCCACAGGTTGGCATTACCTACATCAATTCCAAACCAACCTCAAGCATTGTTAATACAAGGCTTTCTATGATATTCTTTTCTAGTTCTAGAGTCTCCTCTTATGTCACTCCCATGAGCAGTATATACTTGGTAATAATGAATCTCTTATAGTTCTCTGATCTCATGATGCTTCATGCTTTCAGCACTCTCGGTCATGTTGATGCTTCTGCCTAAAAAGGATTCTTTTCCAGTTTTATTTTTCTTCCCATGAAGCTACCTCTTGTTAGTCTTTTAGGATTCTCCTTTCTCAGAAAATATTATTTGACCCAGGCTACTTCCTGGTTGTCTCAACAAGGCCTACTGATAGAATGCATACCTCTATCATTGAATGCTAATCATTACACAGAAATAATGTATACTTCTCTTTCAAATAAAGAGCAAACCAAACGCATTCAAAAGCAATAAATTTGTACCATTCATCTTTGCATCCCTACACCTAGAAAAATGCTTGGCACAAAATAAAAGGTTAAACTGAATTCCTATTCCACATTCCAGAATAAGCTTGAGACAAAATAAAATTCAGAATATAAGTGTTAGAAGTTCTATATTTTGGGGGCGCCTGAGTGGCTTAGTCAGTTGAGCGTCCAACTCTTGATTTTGGCTCAGATCATGATCTCACGGTTTGTGGGATTAAGCGCCACATTGGGCTCTATGCTGGCGGTGTGGAGCCTGCTTGGAATTCTCTCTCTGCCCTTCCCCACATACACGTGCTCTCTTTCTCTCAAACTAAATAAACATTTAAAAATTATATATTTAGAGGCGCCTGGGTGGCTCAGTTGGTTAAGCATCTGACTTCGGTTCAGGTCATGATCTCACCATTCCCAAGTTCGAGCCCTGTGTCAGACTCTGTGCTGACAGCTCAGAGCCTGGAGCCTCTTTCAGATTCTATGTCTCCCCCTCTTTCTCTGTCCCTCCCTGACTCCTGCTCTCTCTCAAAAATAAATATTTAAAAAAGTTATATATTTTTATAACCAGTTCTATTTATATATTATAGAACCCTGAAGATATAGGAGAATAAAACTGTTAATATGAAGGACCCAAGAAGCTATATTGTGTACACCCAAGTATTAGTTTCCTAAAGCTACTATAACAAATTACCACAAACTTGGTGGCTTAAAACAACAAATTTATTTTCTCATAGTTTTAAAAGGCAAGAAGTCCGAAAGCTGGTAGGGCCATACTCCCTCAGAAGGCTCTAGGGGAGAATTTTTCCTCATCTCTTTCAGCTTCTGGTGGCTGCTGGTATTCCTTGGCTCATGGCTACATCACTCTGGTCTCTCTGCCTGTGCCTTCACACCACTTTCTCCTGTGTCTGTCTTCTCTTCTGAGTCTTATAAGGGCTTGTTATTGGATTTGGGATCAACCCAGATAATCCAGAATGATCTCATCTTGAGATCTTTAAGTTAATTCCATCTGCAAAGACTACTTTTCCAATTATTTGGAAATTATTTGGACCTGATGGTCATTTACAGGTTCTAGGGATTTGGACATGGACATATGCTTTTAGGGAGTACCATTCAGCACATTACAGCATGTTCTCTAGCCCCCCAAAATTCATATCCTTCTCATATGCAAAATACATTCACTCTACCCCAACATCCCCCAAAGTCTTAACCTATTACAGTATCAGTTCTACCTTTAAAATCTCATGTAAATACCATCAGCTCAGGTCTCAAATCTCATCATCAAAATCAGATCAAGAATACTCTGGGTATGATCCATCTTAGGGAAAATTCCTTTCTATCTGTAGACATGTGAAACTAAAAACCAAATTATCAGTTTTTTCTGAACTACAATGCCAGGACAGGTATAGACAGGATAGACATTTCCATTCCAAAAGAGAAAAACTGAAAGTAATAAAGAGGTGATCAGTCTCAAGCAAGTTTGAAACCCAGCAGAACAAATTCCATTGTTTCAAGACCTGTGAATAAGCCTGTGAGGCTCAAAGCTCTGACCCCTGAGCATGAGCTGGCTCCACTCACCCTTGCCTCTGGGCCCCCCTACCTGAAGCAGCTCCACTGACATAATATCTTAAACTTAAAATTTTGATTTTAAGGTAGAACTAATCAATACCATTAGAAGTCAGGAGAGCAATTACTCTTGTAGGTCTAGGCAGAGGACAGTGCCTGGAAGGGAGAATGAGGGTTAGTTTTTGGGGTGTTGGTAGTTAATGGTCTGCTTTTTAGATGTGCATGTTGGTTACACGAATATGTTCCTTGGTGAAAATTCACTGACAAGTACACTTATGATGTGACTTTTCTATGTGCTAAGTTATATTTTAATAAAAAGATTTTTTCAAAGGTTGTATCACAAGAAGCTTTAAGCAAGAGAGGAAATAATCTCTGATGGAGAGTCATTTCTTTCAATTATAACTCATGTTTTCTCTTTTCTGTAATTATAATATTATGGTAATGTAAAGATGCTAAGTTATGATTACTCTCACCAACTGACATAAAAGGGAGAAACCCATCTTAGTCTCAGTAAAAGATGTAATTTAGCTTTCTCTCCTATTATATATTAAGAGAAAAAAGTTATGTCACTGCACAGCCATAGGAATAGCTGCCAGGGTGGTAGCTAGTAATATCGTTACTATTCAAGATGATAATCTGGGATTAGGAAATACTGCTATGACCATTGTTTCAATGTCTAAATACAGTCAATGATGGCAATCAGCTGAAGTGCAACCAGCAATGAAAACTGGTTTCCTGTACCGTATAATTCTGCTTGGTTATTTTTTCTAAATAATAAGGCAGATAGAGAGGCAAGTGTGGGAAAACCATTACAAAAGATAACTTGATTTTAAGAAGCACCCATTTAGCAATGACTGATATTAACAAATGTTGAACACAGACTAGAGGGATATAGTATAACTGTGTGCTTTCACTGGATTCAGGCCAGTGACTGAGAGCCAATGAAGAGTCAACTAGGCTCCTAAATATGTTCATTGTGAGTCTTAATAGACAATTTGGTATTGGTTTCAGGTATGCAATTTGGGTAAACTTGTTAAGAGAACATCTATATAATTAAACATAGTACTATCAATACAATCTCTCTTGTATTTCTGATGAATCAGCTAGTTAAAAGCTAGGGAGGTCTAGAAGGTACATGATCAAAATTGTTTTCAGAGATCCCATAATTTTAGATTTGGCCATTAGTAGGTTGTAATTTTATACAAGTCCAGGAAAACCATCATATCCAATTCAAAATGCCCTATTCAGAAACATGACTGGTGATACCATAAACTTTAAGCATTGAAAACCAACTATCACACATACTTTTTTTTGGGATTCTCTCTTTCTCCTTCTGTCTCTGCCCCTCCCCTGGCTCGCATGTGAGCATGCACACGTGCTCTCTCTCTCAAAATTAATAAACTTAAAAAAAGAAAGACAAGTACTCTGAAAACTATAAAATACTGATGAAAGAAATTGAAAATGACACAAACAAACTGAAAAATATTCCATGATCATGGATTGGAAGAATAAACATTGTTAAAATGTTTGTATTACCCAAAGCAATCTATAGACTGAATGCAACCCCCATCAAAATACCAACAGCATTTTTCACAGAACTAGAACAATCCTAAAATTTGTATCGAATCACATGAGACCATGAATAGCCAAAGAAATCTTGAAAAAGAACAAAACTGGAGGTATCACAATCCCAGATATCAAGTTATACTATAAAGCTATAGTAAACAAAACAGTGTAATACTGGCACAAAAACAGACACATAGATCAATGAAACAGAATAGAAAGCCCAGACATAAACCCATGATTATATGGTCAATTAATCTTTGACAAAGGAGGAAAGAATATGCAATGGGAAAAAGTCTCTTCAACAAATGGTGCTGGGAAAACTGGAGAGCTACATGTAAAAGAATGAAACTGGACAACTTTCTTACACCATACACAAAAACAAATTCAAAATGGATTAAAGACCTCAATGTGAGACCTAAAACCATAAAAATCCTAAAAAAGAATATAGGCAATAACTTCTTTGACATTGGCCAGAGCAACTTCTTTCTACATATGTGTCCTGAGACACGGGAAACAAAAGTAAAAATAAACTATTGGGACTACAGCAAAATAAAAAGCTTCTGTACAGCAAAGGAAATAATCAACAAAACTAAAAGGCAACCAATGGGATGGGAGAGATATTTGCAAATGACATATCAGATAAAAGGTTAGAATCCAAAAAACGAATAATCCAATTAAAAAATGGGCAGATGACCTGAACAGACATTTTTCCAAGAAGACATACATACAGATGGCCAATAGACACATGAAAAGCTGTTCATCATCGCTCATCATGAGGGAAAAGCAAATCAAAACCACAATGAGGTATCACCTCATACTTGTCAGAATGGCTAAAACTAACAACACAAGAAACAAAAGGTGTTGGTGAGGATGTAGAGAAAAAGAAACATTTGTGCACCGTTGGTGGGAATGCAACTGGTACAGCCACTGTGGAAAATAGTCTGGAGGTTCCTCAAGAATTAAAAACAGAATTACCATATGATCCAGTAATCGCACTTTTGGGTATTTACCCAAAGAATACAAAAACACTAATTCAAAGAGATATATGCACTCCTAGGTTTACTACAGCATTATTTACAACAGCCAAATTATGGAAGTAATCCAAGTGTCTATCCAATAGATGAAATAATAAAGAAGACATGGTATGTATATATACCATGGAATATAACTCAGCCATAATAAAGAATGAAATCTTGCCATTTGCAACAACATGGATGGATCTAGAGGGTACAATGAATATAAGTGAAATAAATCAATCAGAGAAAGACAAATGCCATATGATTTCACTCATATATGGAATTTAAGAAACAAAATAAATGAAAAACAAACAAACAAACAAGAGACAAGCAAAAACCAGACTCTTAAACACAGAGAACAAACAGGTTGTTGCAAGAGGGATGGGTGGGTGGGGGGGGGGGGGTGGAGGACGGGGGATGGGTGACACAGATGAAGGGGTTAAGAGTACACGTATCATGATGAGCACTGACAAATGTATAGAACTATTGAATCACTATACTGTATACCTGAGACTAATAAAACACTGTATGTTAATTATACTGGAATATAAACAAATAAGTAAAAGATTATTAAAGTAGTATTTATCACAAGAGAATTATAGGGTCATTAATAATGGCTGACGGCTACTGAAATCTCTAACCAAAAGCACACAGTGATGGCAACATATTTTGGTGGAGTGATTAGTAGTGTCAGCACTGGAGTAATAGCATCTGTTATGATTCCTAGCTCAGTCACTTACTAGCTATGTAAACTGAGGGAAATTACGTAACATCTTTCTCTCAGGATCTCCTTAGTAAAATGAGGATTTCTACTTAACAGCGTTGTTGTAAAGATGAGTTAATTCATGTGAAGCACTCAAAACAAAGCTTAGCTCGATAAATGTTAGATATTATTATCTGTGAAGTGACTAATGGCATGAGTACTGGTTTTTTTTTAATTTTTTAAAACGTTTATTCATTTTTGAGAGAGAGAGAGAGTCCGAGCACGAGTGGGGGAGGGACAGAGAGACAGGGAGACACAGAATCTGAAGCAGGCTCCAGGCTCTGAGCTGTCAGCACAGAGCCCGACCCAGGGCTTGAACTCATAAACCATGAGATCACAACCTGAGCCGAAGTCAGTGCTTACCTGACTAAGCCACCCAAGTGCCCCCTTAGTACTGTTTTCTAGAGAACCATGTAGCAGTACAGATGATTTAATTGGTTGTGTTAACTACCCATGTAAAGGGCACTCTGATAGCAAATGTTGTAGTTTACCTAATACCATTCTTCCTATTCTTGAATATAAGTATCATTTAATTCCATATTCACTTAAAATTTTTTTTAAGTTTTTATTTATTTTTGACAGAGAGAGTGCAAGCGTGATCTGGGGAGGGGCAGAAAGAGAGGAAGACACAGAATCTGAAGCAGGCTCCAAGCTGTCAGCACAGAGCCCGACATGGGGCTCAAACCCACGAACCACGAGATCATGACCTGGGCCAAAGTCAGACGCTTAACCGACTGAGCCACCCAGGTGCCTCTCCATATTCACTTTTAATAAGTATTCACATTAGTTAAAAAGAGACCAAAAGAGGCAGTAGGAATATTCTCTGTGGAAAATACTGGTCTGACTGATTCCTACCAAGAAAAGTTTAGTAGAGGAAAGGGGAAACGTTCTCAAACCAATCTTTCTAAATTCTACTTATGCTTAATGAGATCCTCAGACCAAGGTCAATGAGCACAAGAAACACAGTTATAAATCATGCCACCTGACAGACATAGACCAAGAAGCAGGAATAGGAGAGGTACAAGCATGGGGACAGGAAACCTAGGCTGATTTATTTGCATTGAGACAATTCAAGAGGGATCAGGAAACTCAGAAGATTTATAAATTCCCTGTTGCATCATAAAAGGCAGCAGTCTGACAATAGGAAGGGCAAGTTAGATTTGATGCTAGAAAAAAAGGGAAGAAAGAGTCTTATCAAATTTTTGTGAAGAATTTTTCTACATCTGGAATTGATGACAAAAAAGATGGAACAGATGGATGAAAGGAGACTGGGAGGAATCCAGATTTCCCCATATCTCCAAACCTCTGGACTTCACTTAGCTCCAAACAAGCAAAACTCATCAAAAGATGATCTATTTCTTTGTAGAATACAAAAAAAGGCTTTAAAGGGATACTAAGTAACCAGGATTTTTTTTAAAAAATTCAAAATGCAATACTTACTACTTTCATAAAGTAAGCAAATCTCTATAGACAGATTTGAACAGTCTGTTTTCTTATGCTTTATAATTGCATCTTTTAAAAATATTCCTAATGTCAGCAATTAGCAGATAATATCACTCTAAGTAATTAATTTGTCAAAACATGGAAAATAAAGAACTTTTAGACTTCAAAACTTCAAAATTAATTTTATCTATCCATACAGTATTATAAATGAGGAAGATAAAACATAGAGAGGTAAGTTAGGCAGCTTATGGCCTGGCTTATATAAAAAACAAAAAAAATTAATTAAATGCCAACATTCAGGTATTGAGAGATTTATAAGTGAAGAGGGTCAAAAAAATACAAACTTCTTGGGGCACCTGGGTGGCTCAGTCAGCTAAGTATCTGACTTCAGCTCAGGTCATCATCTCACGGTCCTTGGGTTTGAGCCCCACGTCAGGCTCTGTGCTGACATCTCGGAGTCTGGAGTCTGCTTCGGGCTCTGTGTCTCCCTCTCTCTCTGCCCCTCCCCCACTCATGCTCTGTCTCCCTCTGTCTCAATAAATAAATAAATAAATAAATAAATAAATAAATAAACATTAAAAAAAAAATTAAAAGAAACCACAAACTTCCAGTTACAGTATAAATAAATCCTGGGGATGTAATGTACAGCATGGTAACCACAGTTAACAATACTATGCTGTGTATTTGGAAGTTGCTGATAGCAGGTCACAAGAAAAAAAAATGTGTAATTAATTGTGTGATGGATGTTAAGTAAACTTATCATGGTAATCATTTCACAGTATATACATATATCAAATTGTGTATCTCAAGAAAAGAGATTTATATAAATTTGTGGACTCTGAAGAAAAGAATGGACTCCTGTGTAACACAAAGCTCACATCATGTATGGCCACAAGTTGGAATTAAAACGTGGCAGCTTTTACTACTAGGAATTTATCCAAAGGATACAGGAGTGCTGATTCATAAGGGCACATGTACCCCAATGTTTATAGCAGCGCTTTCAACAATAGCCAAATCATGGAAAGAGCCCAAATGTCCACCAACTGATGAATGGATAAAGAAGATGTGGTTTATATATACAATGGAATACTACTTGGCAATGAGAAAGAATGAAATCCTGTCATTTGCAACGAGGATGGGACTGGAGGGTATTATGCTAAGTGAAATAAGTCAGAGAAAGACAGATATCATATGTTTTCACTCATATGTGGAAATTGAGAAACTTAACAGAAGACCATGGGGGAAGGAAAGGGGGAAAAATAGTATCTAACAGAGATGGAGGCAAACCATAAGAAACTCTTAAATACATAGAACAAACTGAAGGTTGCTGGCAGGGGGTTGGGGAGAGGGGAAAATGGGTGATGGGCATCGAGGAGGGCATTTGTTGGGCTAAGCACTGGGGGTTGTATGTAAGTGAAGAATCATGAGAATCTACTTCCAAAGCCAAGAGCACAGTGTATATACACTGCATGTTAGCTAACTTGACAATAAATTATATTTAAAAAAAGAAAACATGGCTGCTTTTACAGAAAAAGCATTTGGCCCCTACTTAAACACAGAGTCTCTCTCTCTCTTATTGTCTTACACACTTTATTCACTTCTTTAACTTACCATATTTGCCTGGCCCATTTAGCCACAGGGTTAGGTGCTCTAAGGTATTTGACTAACACTTTGTAAACTGTAAACTGTGCATATTAGATGGTATTACTATGGTTTAAGATTATATGCTTAGCTATCAATAGAGTTGGAGCTAGAGCTCAGGTCTCTTGACACTCAGTTTGGTGTTATTTCTACTGTACCACATGGCTTCATACAACAAGAAAACCAGACAGCAACAGTTACAGAATGGGAATTCCTATATTTGAAGAAACAGCCACACCAATGAGAATAATTTGTCTTAGAATACATAACGTTAAAAACAACTGTAGTACAAGTGAGTAATTTCTTTTTCTTTTTTCCTCCCCTCCCATGTTTCAACTCATATCCAAAGGAGGATGAATGTGTGAGTGAAAAAAGGCACAGAATGAATTTGCTAATGGTAAAAAAAAAAAAAAAAAAAAAAAAAAAAAAAAAAAAAAGATTTCATGGCTAGGAAATTCCAAACTACAAAGATGAGTCTTGAAGTGAAGATTAAAGTAGAGATTAAGACGAGGAAATAGAAGGCAATTCCAGAGGTGAGGACAGTGAATGGAAAATGCTTTGCATCCAGTTCCTTTCAAATAAATCTGGATATCATCAGTAGGAAAAATCTAGCTGATCTTAATGTTTGTAGTGGTGTAGAGAAAGAAGTATGTATACTGAATACCTAATACAAAACAACAACAACAACAACAACTAACCCTAGAATTGAAGGGAGATAGGATAACTAAAAAGAGATTAACATTTTTATCTGACCAAATCAGAAAGGGCCACTGAATCATTAAATACTGACTGAACTGCAATCTTCTATTCTGGCAATGTCTGAATACTGTGTATTTTAACTAGACAGAAGGTTTTCACTTTCTCTGATCATAAAATAACAGTCACTATCAGGAGATAATGTCATACAGGACAGCTGAGACGTGGACATGTGTAGACGGCCAATACAGGAGAAAGCAGGCACAGTTAAATGCAACATCAAGGGGTTCTCCAGCAGTGCCTAACGTATATGTCTTCTCAGGAACGCCTGCCCAGTCAAGTAAAAGATACCTGGCACTATATATGTGTGGTGGACAAGTGGATACGTGAATGCTCTCTTGGGCTGGTCTCATCATCAAGAATTTAAACTGCTTAGTGAGACAGATGCCTACTAAATTTTGCTTTTCACCAACAGTTACAGAGTAGCACTTGAGTTACTTCAACACTTGCTATTTATTTTCGCCTTTGTTCATTAACAGCTCCGGAGCTCTTTGTAGCTTTACCTTATTAATATTCTCTTTCTAAAGAATGCAACACAGTTTTATTGTTCTCTCTCCAATTTTAGATGCCACTTTTAAGCTAGTTTTAATACTGTGATGAATGAGTTTTTCCAGCTATTCCAGAATTAGTGACCAGGGACCAAAGCTGGGGACAAAGAAGAGCTAACCAAGCCATATTATATAGAGCTACTAAGAGGTGGCAGAAAAGGCATGACTGTCCACTAGTTCAACACGTCAGCACATACCTTTTTAGCCTGAGACGGCTGGGAGTGTGGTGCCAGGACTGGCAGAGTAGTCTTGATGGCACAGGGATCTATGTAAGTGTACAGTAGGGTCCCTGTGTCCAAGCTAAGCGAGAGGGCTCGAAGAGAAGTCAATCGTAAATCCTAGTATATTCAATCCTAAACTCTGGGTAAGAGTAAAAGAAAAGGAAATTGGCATCTCGTTCCTGTCTTTGGTACCTCCTTAGGCATCAATCAGCCTTGTTGATTTGCCTTGTGCTTATCCGAGAAGGAAAAAAGAAACTGGCAATAGATGAAGAATGGACAGAGAAGTACTGAGGCAGCCTATAGATTCTCACTCTCACTATCTGGCATGGCAAGGATATAGAACTTTCCTGTGAGTCAAGTAACATTACAGAAAGCAGCCAGGTTTGTGTCTTTCAGTTACTGCTTTCCTCAAGGAATTGGGGGCCAATGTTGGTCAGAGAGGCAGCATCAGCACTGAGGACCCCAACACCAAAGGAAGCGGAAAAAAAAAGAGAGAGAATGGAACTTGTTCCTTTCCCAATGTAGGCCCCGCTTATGAGTTGAGGTAGGGAAGATGAAATCAGTTCTGCCTTGTTGTCTTACCTGTTTTCTGAGGTCATAAATTAAAAGTCTTTTCTAGAGTTTAATATAAATATGGAATATTCTTCTGTCTGGATTCTTTTGTTCAGTTGTGTTTTTGAGAATCACCTGCATTGCTGTGTTTGTAGTTCATTCCTATTTATTGTTGAGCAGTATTTCATTGCATGAGCATACCACAAATTGTTTATTCATTCACTTGTGGTAGCCAACCTTCAAGACAATCTGCAAAGATCCCTGTTTACAGTTATTCACACCACTGTGTTGTTCCCTCTCACATCATAGACAGTTGGTTTATGTAATTAATAGAATAAGGTTGAAGTAATGGTATGTCACTTCTGAGATTAGACTACAAAAGACATTGTGGCTTCCATCTTTGTTGCTCTTTTCCTCTCTCCTGGATCACATGCTCAGGGGAAGCCAGCTACCATGTACTGAGTAACCTTCTAGAAAAGCTTTAAATGGTGTAGAGCGAAGAGTCATATGGGTGAATCTGGAAGTGAATCTTGTAGTTCCAGTCAAGCATTCAGGTAGACCCGGCCAATAGCCTGACTACAAATTCATCAGGGATCCTGAGTCAGAACAACCAGCTAAGCTGCTCCCAGATTCCTGACACTAAGATACAATGTGAGATAATAGATGTGTGTGTGTGTGTGTGTGTGTGTGTGTGTGTGTGTGTGTGTGTGTCAGATTTTATTTTTAAGTAATCTCTACAACCAACATGGGGCTTAAATGTACAACCAGAGATCAAGAGTCACATGCTCCACTGACTGAGCAAGCCAGGAACCCCTAAGTGTTTGGTATTGTAAGACACTAAATTCAAGGTATTTTTTATGCAGTAACAGATAATAGATTTTGGTAACTGCCACAACAAAAACCTAAAATGTGGGAACGGCTTTGGAATTGGGCAGTGGGGTGGAAGCTGGAAGAGCTGGAAAGATTTTGAGGAGAGTGTTAGTGAAAATGTAATGTGCCTTGAATAGACTGTTAGTAGAGATACAGGTTTTGATGAGACTATCAATGGGGTCTTCAAGAGAAGTGAGCCACATGTTATGGGGATCCTTGTTAAGTAGGAACAGAAAGTTCAGCAACAACATTACCAGCTGTAATGTGAAAAGTAAAAAACTGCACTTAATGAACTGAGTGATTTAGTTAAGGAGACTTCCAACTAGAGGCCTGAAGGTGTATCCTTGTTCGTTCTTGCTTCTTATGTAAGAGGAAAGAAAAGCAATCATGTTTCCACCCCAAAGACAGCTTGGTCCTTTTTTGTGTTTACTGGGAACTTAACAAATAATAAACTTACTGGCAACACACTTCCATGACAAATTTCATTCCTATGGAAAAATCTTTAACATGAGTAAGGACCCTACTGAAATGTCTATTTTCTTGGCTAGTTAAAAGGATTTTTCATAATTTTTTTTCTTTTAGTAAAAGAAAATGATAAATCCAAAGTCATGGCTTTCACCAAACTGAGTTCATATTAGTAGATGATTAGTATGTCCTCACATTATTTTAGCTCTGTTCAGAAACAACTATGCATACTACAGAGAACCAACAGTAAGTCTGAAAAGTAAGAATCCAATTATTTATTATCATGCTCTAACTCAGCAGTTCTAAATGTCACTTCAGTAAGTGGGTTGGGGCCTGGGGCTAAGAATATGAAAACCAAATCTGAGTTGATGTGTTTTTTTTTAACATACCTGACCCATAGTTTCATTTTTCAGAACAAACTTGAGCCAGTTCTTCCCAAAACTTAGTAAATAAGAAGCAATCACATTTTTACACACAAAGCAATAGATTTACATTCTTTACTCAAAACTATGAGATAGGTAGAGGAAGACACTTCAAACAAAATAAAATTATTTAAGCTTGGCTTACTTAGAATCAATATTGAAATAGCATTTTCTTTCATTGAAACTGTGATAAAAACAAAACAAAACAAAACATGTGCCTCAAAGTTGGAGTTGGAACAAATGATATTTTTTTGCACCCTAACCCTCAGTACCAAATAAAAGGAATTTACTGAACTTTCAAAAATTTGTTCTCCTTTGGACCATGGATAAGCATGAGAAATTTAATCCAAAAGATAGTTTATTTGGAAAGTTCCAAATGCCTGGAGTGGTTATGAGAAGTACCTTTTCAACTATAACTTCACAGTTAGCATATCATGCTACTATAATGGTAGCCTTCAATGCTATGAGGAGGAAGAGAGGACATATCTCTCTTTGTCATCTGGGCCAATGGTCAGCCTTATAACATGAGAAAAGGGGTCTACAGTCAAAATAAGAACGGTGTTAACCTATACACACATTCAGTTTACTATTAACAAAAGTAATAAAATAACCCAAATAAAGGAAGCAAAAGAGAACAAGTCTATATTATAGAATAAGTTGTTTCTGAGTGAGCTATGTGGATAGAACATTGAATACTGTCATTATCAGTAACCAGCATTCTAACAAGGATAAGGAAGTCTGAAGAATGTATAGATACGGGTTTACAAATGCATGAAGGTATAATGCTAGATGCAGTAAGTGCCAATTCAAAGCACAGGCCAGTTTCCTGGGCCTAATTAGTGGCTGTCAAAGTCCTTAGCACTATCCAATAAAGCAATAAATAAAAGTATCATGCAAGGTATCACATATGTCACATGTAGCTCCTTGAAAGAGACGAAAAATCTTATCTAGAGAGTGAGCAGAACTGAATAAAAGACAATTACTTAAAGTATAATTCACTTCAGATAGTTTTCATACTGTGCTTCTTGAAAATACTTGGAGCAACACTGAAGAAACTCATTTCTATCAATAACTTAGAGATTAGGGAACTAAAGTGGTCTTGTGAGGGTTAAACAAATAAAATACACACAACACAATAGAAAAGTAAGAAAGTATATGGAAACACTTGACTGAAGAGTATAGGATTACCTCCAGTATCAACAGGGATCACCTGGGTGTAACTGCAAGGCAGCAGAACTGGGACAACTGGGAAAGGTTGTGTGAACAGAAAGGGGATATTCAGACTGAACAGTGAGAAGAGATCAGGAGCAGGCTCTGGTCAGCTGAGCACTGTGCAGATGAACCTTGGCATTAGTATCTGTCTGACAGCTAGCTTCCCTGAGTGATACATCTATCTGTAGGTATATATACACATCACACAGCTCTGTACTTATGTATTACTGTTCTCCAGAAGATCTTGGTTCTAACTCATCTTCAAACTTCCTGAACAGAAACAGGAGAGAGATAATAATCATTTTACTTGGGGGAAATGAAGCACAGATACGCAGCAACTTATCCAAAGTTTTTCTGTATCCACTAAAATATGTATATGCATTATTTATGATTCTTCACATCTACTCAGCTAGTGAACTTAGCTATCCTTAATCTATTTATAATTCTTCTATTTGAGCATTTTGGAAACTGACAATTTGTTGAGAATATATAAAATACGGACAAATTAAAATTAGTTTAGAGTTCTTAAAATGAGACAGATTGAACAATCTGAAATTGTGGACAAATCACTGATACATGTTTTTGCTCAATTTTCTTGTGTAGTATGAAAGAACAGCAACTTCTTTGCCACATTAGGTGACGTGAAAATTCTTATGTGACAAAATACCTAGAAATGCCGAAGTAGTTGAACATACAATAAAGAGAAGTCTCCAAGAGCCATGTTTGCTTGCACCCTTCTATCACCAGCACCTAGAAGAGGGCTTGGTACATAGTAAACACTAAATAATAATTGGCAAATGTTGCTAAAATTAATTTAGGTGGGTGTCTAGAAGGATCTGTTAACTGTAAAGGGTGTGGGTCAAGGAAGAAGAGATTCCTGGACAGCAGGGAAAATGTTAAGGTTGTCTTGAATTATAGCCACAGAGTTCCAATTAGGAACACTGATATGACGGTGTATGCTATCTGTGCTAAAGTGCAGATCTACCCTTCTTATAAGCCTTTGATACCTATAGGTGATTTATGCTGTTAGCTGGTCAGTGGCCTTGATTTTACCTTCTGTGAAATGGAACTACACTATTTTTTTTAATGTTTATTTTTGAGAGAGAGAGAGAGCGAGAGAGAGAGCGAGCGCATACAAGCAGGGGAGGGGCAGAGAGAGGGAGATACAGAATCCCAAGCAGGCTCCAGGCTCCAAGCTGTCAGCACAGAGCCCGCCATGACGCTCAAACCTACAAGCTGCGAGATCATGATCTGAGCCAAAGTTGGATGCTGAGCCAGCCAGGCGCCTCTGGAACTACATTATTGTTATTTTTTGTTGTTGTTGTTGTTACTGTTTTTGTTTTCCTGGGGTAGGTTTATTTTATTTTATATTATATGAAATTTATTGTCATATTGGTTTCCTTACAACACACAGTGCTCATCCTAACAGGTGCCCTCCTCAATGCCCATCACCTACTTTCCCGTCCCTCCCACCCCCCATCAACCCTCAGTTTATTCTAAGTTGGAACTACATTATTAATAACCTCTTTTCCTCACAGGAGATGTTGTTAGAAAATGATGACAAAATTTTGCGAAATTTTTCTCCCAAAGGGGAGCAAGATGAATGTTCTGCGTCACATATAGCCAAATGTGAGGGTATAATAAAAGATGTGAGGCCATTCTGACTTTATAAAGATCTTTTAAAAACTCAACTGATTTTTATGTCAGTACACCACACAGGACATTTCCTGATAGTTGTCTTAATACATCATCAATGAGAATAGTTCAGGTCTTGCAGGAGAATGAGAATATAGAAGGTATAAAGAATCACAGGTTTAATGCTGACAATGATTTTCATAATAAATTATGAATATGAGAAATTAATATTTGAGAAGAAAAGGTTAAAGCTTAAAACATTTTATGTGATATAACTCAAAAGCAATGATTGATTAAAAAAAAGGAACCAATCAAAATTCTGTGCTTCTCATTATGAGTGAATTGACTTGACTACTTATCTTACTTAGACCTAATTTAGCATTATCCTATTATAGAAAGTAGAGCATTTGCCTACAGAACTCAAGAGTTGAAAAGTTCACAGTGGATAACATCATCAAGTTTCCAGGGTAATCTGTGATTATGAAAAATTAATATTTTAGAGGTAGCTACTACAGATTATTTTTCTCATTTTTGTTTTCTTCAAAAAGAAACTCAACCCGAAAAGCAACTAAATTAATTCTGTCTAAATCTCAAGTGGGTGGTCAGCTAGATATTCTTTAAGAACAATAGTTTTAAACCCATAGGACCCTGAAATGACTACTATGACTGTCTGCTCTTAGAAGGAACCTGTAATTGTTCTTTATTTCATGCATGTCATGTTCACACATGATAAAGGTCAGGGATAGCAGAGCTTATGTGGGCAATTTTCTTAACCCCACATAAAGGCCAAACAAACCGGCAACCGAGGCTACCTGCTGGACAGCTGCAGGGTTAGAATATCTCTTCACTACCTGTACACTGGTCAGGGATCCAGGGGACCAAACACTCTTTTATAATCACTCTGAAGTTGGAAAGTCTCCATATATTCAGGGTGGTCAAAGTCTCTGAGAGGCTGGCTCCCAGCTGGTGCTTTTAGGAGCAATTTGCAGATGGTTCAAAGAAGGCAGGACGTGAAAGTGAAGGTGCACTGTTAGAACAACAGCATGTTTAGTCCTGATAGAGTACTGCCATCTCCAAAGACAGAAAAGAAGCTAAATTATACCTCACCGTACTTTTGCAGCTTCAAGTTCGTATCATTTCTCTTAGTAATTTGGAGAACAGAGTCAAATCACACCATTTCTTTTTTGTTTCAGGTTCTTCAGAGGAAGAGAGGGGAAGTACTGAAATATAAAAAATACCCTTTCCCATCTCTCAGGGGAACAAACAACTGTCATAAAAACTTAAAACAGCATTGTTTGTATTATTCAAATTGCAATACAACTTTCCTAATTACCAACTGTCTGGAATTTCCATGTAAGATGGAAAGAATAAGAAGAGAATGAACTCTGGAACTTCCACTTAGTCCTTGTGGAAATTTAGCCAAGAAATTTAATCTTTTGGGGTCTGAGGTGCTTCATCTACATAATGGAGATAATACCATACAGAACTGTGGTGAGGATTAGATATGATGTGTATAAAGCAACTATGCCCAGCATATTATAGTCACTTGATAAGTGGTAGCTATTTTTGTAGTTATCCTATTTTCACATATTTCTGAGAACTTGTATGAGCCAGGGCTAGAAGAGGCATGTATGCAAGCAGAAAGTCACAGAACTAGAGAGTGAGAATACATGTTTGGGTGTGGTCACGTTCCTAGCCCTGACAACTTCAGGCAGGTGGGCGTTTAAACAAACAATGATCATCTATGATGAAACTATAAGACTTAAAAAAGATATATCAGAATTATTTTTGAAAAATGCTGTATTATAGTTCTATTACTGAAAAAACAGGTAAAAAGAAAAAGGAAGGATAAAAAGTACCACTTATTCTCTTAAGTGCTCTGAGAAATATGTTCTTCCTCACAGGAGTAGAACACAATGTGCTGGCTATATAATTCTAAATACAATAGTCATACTGAAAAGTAAACAGCTATCAGAGATGACTGAGAAGGAGAGCCATAGTTACTGAAGCTCTCCCCTCCCTCAATGTAGCATGTATCACCTAGAGATAGCACAGTTCTCACTGTGAAACAGGGATCTCTGAAAGTGGAAATCTAAGTGCTATGGGTTTACTGTATTCTTTAATTTCACACCAACCCTGTGAAGCAGGTAACATTATCCAAATTCTATAGATGAATCTCAGAGAAATAATTTGTTTCTTTGGTAAAAGAGACAGCTAGAGAGAGGTACAATCTAGGTCTGATTAGCTTTCTGCCAGGTTGTTAACTAGGAAGACATTCATTTTCCATTTATACAATATTTGACACACAGTAGATACTCAAAGAATGTGAAATGAATGGGCAAATAAATCACGTAATGCAGGGATGATTTGCTGAGGCTGTCAGCAGGAAATGATGGTAAGACTACTTTCGACAGAATGGTTTTGCCAAATGTTTAGAACAACTAGTATTTTAAGCACTACCCTGTGAGCTTCTTCTTTAAGGCAAGTACTGTGTCTTTATATCCCTCATGCCTAGACAATGCTGGAATAAAAGAATATACTGTTGACATTTCATCCTAATGCAGAGGATTCCAAAATTATAGTTGTAAATGAGACTGTCTAGATTCAAACCACATCAGTTTAAGTTTGTAGCATTTACTCATAAAGTTATAGTTGACCTTTAAAAAAACAGAAACAAAAGAAAGCAAAACAAAACAAACCCAACCATGTAGCTTGTCTCAAAAAGCCCAATCTGCCCACGGCACATCTGCATAGAGCACACACAGGGGCAGAGCCAGACTTCACACTAACAGCAAATACAATATGGAGGCTATAAAATTCTTGAGGTGAAAAGAAGAAAATAATGCTGAGAGAAAGGCCATCTTGTGACAGCTGCTGTGGCTCAACAGATTGTGTTAATGCTTTCCAGGGTTCCATGTGAGTTTACATTAAATCCAGCGTGGGTGCTTGACAATCACAGCAGGGGCTTCTTCATGACTTATAATCCGAACACACTGGTTGGCACCCACCACAGCACATCTGGAGTTTGTTAGACAACCTTTAGGTTTTATTTTTTTCATTGGCTCTGGCCCCTTCCTCTGATGCAGCCTCTCCAAGTGCTGCTTTGCCATGAATGAGTCACGGAAATAAGTTACCCTGGGGTGGGTATGTAAATTGGGACCATCTTAGAGGGTGACCCCCAAATCTGTAAATCCCTTGTTGCTTCATCTCTTTCTGACAATAGGAACTGCCCATGAATGCCAAAAGCCCATCAGGCAGTGGCAGCTCCATTTACTGGAAAGCCCGGTCAACGTTGCCTGCTTCCTTGTTAGGAAATGGCCTTTAGATTGAGGCACATTCCAGCAAGTCAAGGACTAGAAGCTTTAAATTAAAACAATATTGATGCCGTATCCGCTTTCCAAAAGGCCTCTCCCTTGTCTAAAAGTTAGTACACACACTTAGAAAAATTAAAGAATCAAATATCTTTGGCAAGACCGGTTCCTTCTTGCTCATAGCATCCTAGATACTCTTTGAGACAGCAGGAATATGAAACTTTACATGGAAAGGAGACAGGAAAACACTGTTAGGAAGGACTCCCAAGAACTACATTTATCTTTCTCCTTACATAGATCACATCACTATAGAATACTCAGGGCATATAGTTAGATGTAAAGGCATTAAGCCATTATTTTTAAAGATTATAAGTTCATGGGTTAATTGATATCTTTAACTTTCACCTACTGAAAACATATAGCCTTGAGAACCAAGTAATCAAAAGCTACTATGAATGAGTACTATGAATGAGTACTCTAGTCTGCTAGACATTTTATTATCTTTGGTATCCTAGAGTAGAGAGACCATTAACTATTTAAATCTTATGTCTATATATTTAGGTCTAACTACTTAGGAGAACTGATACTGCTACATACACATATTCACAAACTAGTGAACGCCTTTCTTCAACGATACTGTCCTTTTTCATATATTAGCAGCCCCCCGCACTGAAGTATAACTAATAAATATAAATTGCACATATTTAAGGTATACAACATGATGTTTTAATATATGTATACATTATGAAATCATTATCACAACAAAACTAATAAAAACTAATTGACATTTCTATCACCTCACAGTTACCTTTTTTTAAAGTTTATTTATTTTTTATTTTGAGAGACAGAGAGAGAGAGAGAGAGAGAGAGAGAGAGAGCGCACATGCACAAGCATGTGTGGAAGGGGCAGAGAGAGAGGGAGAGAGAGAATCCCAAGCTGGCTCTGTGCCATCAGCACAGAGCTCCACCTGCGGTTCCATCACACAAAGTGTGAGATCATGACCTGAGCCGAAATCAAGAGTCGGATGCTTCACTGACTAAACCACTCTAACTATAGCCACCATGATGTATATTAGATCCCCAGAACGTATTCATCTGGCATAACTGAAACTTCATACCCCTTACCAACATCTCCACACATTTTCCGCTACCCTCCTAGGCCATTGCAACCACCATTCAACTCATATTATCAGCTTTGATAAGCCAAATTTTAGTTTTGAACTACTGTACACGTCTTAAAAAATTTTTTTAATGTTTATTTTTGAGAAAGAGATAGTGTGAGCAGGGGAGGAGCAGAGAGGGGGAGACAAGAATCTGAAGCAGGCTCCAGGCTCTAAGCTGTCTGCACAGAGCCTGATGTGGGGCTTGGGCTCATGAACCACGAGATCATGATCTGAGCCAAAGTCAGATGCTCAATCAACTGAGCCACCCTGGCACCCCCAGATGTCTTTAAAATTAAGCACATTCTTCCTGCTTTACTTAACCGGTATCCAAATACTGGTTGATGTCCTCTTCTTATGACAAATTATTTTAGGACACTGGAAAAGTTTCTTTTGCTTATAAATGAGCAGTGGGTTGGGTTTTCTTGCTGGTCATCTATCTATCCTGTAGAAAGGGACATCCTCAGTCAGAGAAAAACCATATGTTTTCACTCACAGGTAGATCTTGAGAAACTTAACAGAAGACCACGGGGGAGGGGAAAGGAGGAAAAAAAGAGAGGGAGGGATGCAAACCATAAGAGACTCTTGGGTACTGAGAATAAACTGAGGGGTGATGGGGGGGTGGGGGAGAGGGGAAAGTGGGTGATGGGCATTGAGGAGGGATGTAAATGTAGCATGTACGAACACTGGTTGGGATGAACACTGGGTGTTGTATGGAAACCAACGTGTCAATAAATTATATTTAAAAAAGAAAAAAGAAAAGAAAGGAAAAGAAAAGAAAAGGGACATCTTTTGGTATTTTCTCAGCAAAGTTGGCCACAGAAACATAAAATCTAGTTCTACACAGTTTTAATAATGGCCCACAATTATTTTTATTGTGTAAATACTGATTCTTGTTAATTTGAACATTAAATATTATGTAAAAATGCTATCAATTAATGATCCCCTAGAGTAGAAAAGAAGAAATTCCTTCACTTGAAAAACTCTTTCCCAGTCTTGTTACTTCAGACAGAAGAGCAAATGAAGGCAGACACAACGCACAGAAAATGTAACTGAGAATAAAGGAGATGATACTAGAAGACATGACTTGTGGACACTGAAAACAGTACAAGAATGGCCAGTGAAGAGCATTAAAGATAAAGAAGGGGACTTAGATTCAGCTTTCTGTTTATTTTCAAAGATTTTCCCCCCAGTTTAAAAATTGTGGTAAAATATATATAACAAACAATTTATCATTTTAACCATTTTTAAGTATATAGTTCTGTCCACTAAGTACATTTACAACATTGTCCAACCATCAACAAAAGGGAAGTGTTTAGCTTTTATTTCCACAGGTTTTACATAAATATTAAGCATTACATTTGGGGAGGGTTTAGGTTGGAAAAGAAAAGGGCAAAACTTTGCCCTTACCTTCAGAACATACTTAGCTCTGAATAGCTAGAATTGTTTAAGTAAAAATATGCCTTCTACAGTGGGACTCTGGTTGGATCATTCAAAAGAAATGAGCCTTTTTCATTTCACCCGGGCAGAATTTCATTAATTTCATCCAGCCATTGCACAAGTTAAAAAATGAATGCCTGGGTGGCTCAGTTGGTTAAGCAACCAACTCTTGATTTCAGCTCAGGTCATGAGCTCATGGTTGTGGGATTGAGCCCCAGGTCAGGCTCTGTGCTGGGTGTGGAGCCTGCTTAAGATTTTCTTTCTCTCCCTCTGTTCCTTCCCAGCTTGAGCATGTGCACGCTCTCTCTCTCTCTCAAAAACAAAACCAAAAAAACTTTCTCATGAGAGACTTGTGACATCTCTAATTCCTAGATATAGCCAGAGATTTGTGAAGATTAAATTCTCTGCTTATGAAAATTAACTAGATACAAAGATCAGATGTCTAATATGAGACACGAGACCTTAAAATACAAGCTGGCAAAGATAAAGGCAGGGAACGGTGTGAAAGCTGGACCTACTGACCCTCTATGGTGGGGCCCTCCCTGGCATTTAGTTATACCTGCTGTTTGAGCTGCTGTACCAGACGATCCTTCTCCCGCTTCAGTGCAGCCACTTCCTCTTGGGTCTTTTTCTTAGAGGATGAAAGCTCCAGAAGAGCTATGTTGGCATCTTTTTCACTAATGGCAGCCAGAAGAGCTTCTTGCCTACAAAATAAGGAAAATTCCAGGGCTTTCATTTATCCTGAAAACAATCCTTTGAAGTTACTATTATTATCACACCATTTTATGGGTGATGAACCCAAAGCTCCGAGAGCTTATATAGCTTGCCCAAATTCACACCAAGTAATGGTGCAGCCAGGAATCCCACTCAGGTTTCTCTGATTGTAATGTCTTTATCACATGTTATACAGACATCTTAATAAAGAGCTCCTATAGTTATAGTTAAACTCGAAAAGTAAACAAAACTAACGACTTTTAAACTAAGAATAATACTGTCACCCATACATTTGACTCATTTAACTTATTCTTTTGATAAGCATTTGGTACCTTCCAGGCAAATTGAGGCATTACTGAAACTGAAAACATTTTTATGTACAGAGTGAATAACAAATTGTAAACATTAGTAGATAGGATTTAGAAAATCAGCCATCTGTTCTTGGAGCATTCTAAACATCTACAATTCTCTTTCTCTCATCAATGCAAATACGTTTCCAGTCATGGCTTTATTTGGCAATGATCTGTGCACTTTGAAACAATAACTTAAACCTTACAGATTCCTTGTGGTTTGGCTAATGACTTTTTGGTTCACATCCAGAGGAAAAGAAGGTGGGATTTAAAAGAGGGGTGAACAGGAGAAATTTACAAAATAATCAGAATGAAGTTGGTGAACAATTAGTCTCACAGTCAAAAATGCTTTCCTCAATAGCGCATCTTTTATTTAAGTCATCTCTAAGAAGGCAGATTTGACTTACAGGAACTATTTAAGTGGCCTGAGCTTTTGACCTAACGAAATGCTGAATCTGAGAATGAACTGCCCAAGTTTAACCTTGCTTCTGTCTTTTGTTAAGATAATTATGCTTCAGGGGCGCCTGGGTGGCGCAGTCGGTTAAGCGTCCGACTTCAGCCAGGTCACGATCTCGCGGTCCGTGAGTTCGAGCCCTGCGTCAGGCTCTGGGCTGATGGCTCGGAGCCTGGAGCCTGTTTCCGATTCTGTGTCTCCCTCTCTCTCTGCCCCTCCCCCGTTCATGCTCTGTCTTTCTCTGTCCCAAAAATAAATAAAAAATGTTGAAAAAAAAAATTAAAAAAAAAAAAAAAGATAATTATGCTTCAATAGCAGTCATCTGGAAGAGTTTTAGTTTAGCCACAAACTGGAAGACTATCTTTTGCATATTCTGACAAGGATTTTCTATTTTCTGGATGGGTAGGTCTGGAGAACTCTGAACAAGCAGTACTAACAAATAGAGGATATAGATCAGCTTACATCATGGAAATGAAGATTTGTTTAACCAGTCTTTGCTGTTGGAAGGAAAGAAGATTCTCAGTGACCCCAGTCTAATTTTCCACTGTCCCCACACTCTATATAATTCTAAAAAAATGGCAGATGGCTTATCTCGTGAAGTTCTAATCAACACCAAAGGGATAACAATAGTCTAAATATATCCACTGACCACTTGAAAAAAATGTTAAGTGGTGAAATGAGCTTAAAGGTGGAGGAGTTCAAGTTGGTCTCACTATGCACAATTTCCTGCTGATTGCTGTCATCTGTTCCCTTTGGGGAAGCTCAAAGACTGACAACGCTGGAATGAGAAATGTGTTTTCTCAATAAGGGTGCTGCAGCATTTCTGTGCACCAATAGTCAGAATTACACATTTAGCAGCAGGCAAATAACAGAAGATGAATGAAAGATAAATGACTGTATGCAATTAGATCAAGTAATAAGCATCTTTGCAAAATGCGAAATACAAAGGTGATGGGATCTGAGTTCCATTCTGTGCTCAAGGAAAGCCTCATAATGTGAAATAGTAAACATTATTCTATGTTGGTGAAGCATCTTGACCGAATTCCAAATTCTTTTATAAATGATATGCTTGGCCGGCTAGTGCGGTACAGTTAATCTCTGGGGTAAAATGTCACATTCCCAAACTGCAATATGATATAACAGGTGACAATTCAGATTCTAAATTTCAAAATAAAGGATGTGGCACTAGAGTGTGAGCCACTACAATAATGCCTTTTTACTAAGATATATCATTTTAAATCTCTTTCTCTTTTTATATAAAATTCAAATTGAAATTTTATTATTTCATTTATGTTATTTTTTATTAAGCATTGATAATATGCTACAAACTGCACAGAATAAAACTTCATCTCCCATACCCATCGCTCACAATCACTGAAAATTCCCTAACAGTTTAACATACCATTGTCCTTTCCATTTTAAAAGTATACCCTTGATACTGATTTCTACATGTGTATGTGCCTACAAAGGGCAATTGATAGTCCAGAATAAAATATTTTTATTATATATTGCACATATATATTGGGTAATGTCAGAATCTTTAATGAGTATATTAGTTTTTAGGTTTTTCTTTTGTTTTTGGAAAGAAAGAGATAGTATTGTTCTCTTGTCTACAATTTTGGTAAATTTGAAATGAACAACTACAGGGGAGAACAACTTCATTAAAAATTCAGAAGAAAAAATTCCAAAGAGAGGCAAGAATATTAAATGTAATAAATAGTAACAGCCATCTAATTTTTGGGAATAAGAAAAATTATTGTTCTCTCAATACATCTGGTAGTAAAGACCATGTGGTATAGGTGAACTTACGTGGTTAAGTTTTACAGAGAGCACTCAAAAGTGTCAAAACAAAAAAATTTTAGCCAACACCCTGCTTTTCAGAGGAAATGGAATTTAGCATGGAAAAAAAAAACCAAATTACAAAAATAATCTTTTATTTCAGTAGCCACTTAACTCTTAAATATAACTGGTTCTTTGGGAACAAAAAGGGTAACTGATAAAAGTAATTTGCATTCATGGAAGAACTGGAAGATACAGAAAACTATAAAGAAGAAAATAAAAATTCCAGAAACAGCTCCTTTTTATTCAGAGTCAATTGCTTGAGATGTGGAAGTCACCTATTCAAAATCAAATATGGCTATTTTAAAGAAAATGAACCTTGATAGGGATTAATAATTATTGGCTTTAAGAGTCTTACTAACTCAAGTCTATCTACAGAAGAGGAAGACTCGCTAGTGAAGCACATTCTGACTTCATTTCCCATGAGCCCCAAGGGAGTAATATACGCACATATAATATGAAAGGTAATATATGTATGCCACAGCCCGGAGCAAAATAAGAACTGCAATGCTCTTCCTGCTAAATTACTCTCCTTGTTCTTCTGTTAAAGTCTTTCCCTCAGCTAAAAAAAAAAAAAAAATGTATACACAGAACCTTTCAAAGTGATTAGTGACCCCCTACTGCTTGACTAACATGCCATATTACTTGCATAATGAGTGGGTAGTAGCAGAAACCCAACTTTAAGTCATTAAAGAGGTCTTTTCACTCCATCCCTGGTGCTTTAAACTACATAACAGTTGAACCTGCCCTTTGACCTGAAAAATCTAATAGAATCAAGATGTCTCTAAAAGTACTCTTCTGTGTCATTTGAGCTTCAAGAAATAGTAAGACCACCTCCTTCATCCCCTTCTCCCTTCTGAGAAATTTTGGAAACAGGAGGCAAATACTCAAAGCAAATGGAGCTCAAAATCTTTTTGAAAATGCCTGAATCCTTGAGAACAACAAAACATTAGACAGCTATCGCTAGTAAATAAGAAATATAATCAGTGTTGGAATGATGGTGGTTAACAATTTAACAGGGAATCCCAAATATGTGTTTTTAGTAGAAATACCAGACAGAAAAGGAGTGTGGATGAAGGGATGCCACGAAGGTTTATTTTTCCCTCTTCCTCCAACTGGGTATTTCAAATTGAATGATTACACAATCAAGTTTCACAAACTCCTGAAAACATTGGGAGATCAGATGAAAGCAAGAATACGTCAGTTGCTTTGGATGTATTATTATCATGGACATGTAAGCATAGTTTAATCTACTTCAATTTTAAGATAAATCTGAAATCTAGATTCTCTTATCGATGCCTCCTTGATTCTAATGCCTCCTTTACTTGTTATTTAACCATTTAACTATCCAGAGTGAGTAGTAAACTACTGTGATATCTCTTCCACTCTTCCATCAATGAGATGAAAAAAAAAATCCTTTTGATTATTATTTTTTCCAACTTCACTTACAGAGGTCTCAGATATGGCACACACACTACCTTAATTAAGCTCAGTAAAAACCAGTTTGCAGGTGAGGCTACCTGGGCAAGCTTGACTGAAATGCCTGACCTTTCAAGCTTTGGTCAATGTCTTTGGTAGCCAGAAATATCTTTAATGTAGAATATCAACACTAAATAAAATTTTCCATCTACCATAACAAATTTCTCTTTCAGTGTTAATTAAATCACCGTATTTCTAGATCCACTGGCTGACAACATCTAAATAATTTGAGTTCTTTGCTTTCCATAACCAATATTCACATTTTGCTGGTTCTTCCTTTCTAATAGTTTTTAATGATATCGTGGCTTTGTATCTCCAGGTTCATTATCATAGTCACTACCATCCTTTTATCATGGGTCAATATCATTCTTGAACCCATTCTGATTTCTCTGTCCTTGTATAATGTCCAACTCTCCCAATTCATTTTAATCTGGTTTCTTACCACATCAAGTGCTTTGGCTTAATATTTAACCAGCTACAATTTTCAACCCATTTCTTCTTCACTGTCCTTCAAGGACCCTATATCACTGAGTTACCACTTTTCACTCAGATTTATGCTATGCTTTCTACCTGAAATGCCTGTAGCTTTCTTGCCTTTAAAACCTGACTCCTCACTTGACTGCTAACTTTTCTCTATTTAGCATTTCCTGTCAATTCACAGTTTAAATGATACTAACAGGTATGTGCTCTGTAAATATCAGTCAATTCATCTACATGTGCAGGGCTGGCTTCCCCAACTATATTATGTTTATGGCTTATATCTTTAAATTTTTCTTCTAATGTTTCTATGGGTTTGTTGGTCTTTCAATTTATTAGCTCACTAATTTTTTTTAAGTTTTTATTTTTAATTGTGATAAAATACACATAACAAAAAGTTTACCATTTTAACCATTTTTAAGTTTACATTCGGTAGTGTTCCATACATTCACAGTGTTGTGCAGCCAATCTCCAGAACTCTTTATCTTGCAAAACTCAAACTGTAGCTGTTAAACAACTCCCCATTCTGCCTCCCCAACCCAGCTCCTAGCAATCACCATTTATTTTCTGTCTCTATGAATTTGATCTCTCCAGGAACCTCATATAAAGGGAATCCCACTGTATTTGTATTATTGTGTCTGGCTTACGTCACTTAACACAGTGTCCTCAAGGTTGATCCATGGGTAGCATGTGTCATAATTTCCTTCTTTTTTGAGGCTGAGTAATAGTCTACTGTAGGTATACACCATGTAGTTTATCCATTCATCAGCTGATGGGACTTTGGGTTGTTTTCATCTCTGGCTATTGTAAATAATACCCCTATCTTTAATTTTTAAAATATACTATTTTCCTTCTAGAGTCTTAATTCATGGCTTTGAACACCAGAAGCCTGTAAGCATAATTAATTTTCTGTATTTCATGTGCCTAAAAATTTACAATTTTTTTTCTTTTATTTGGTATGAGTTACTCTCTATACTTTGGTATTATTATTCGCCAGTGTTCCTTTTTGCCTAAAGCCTTTATTTTGAAATAGCTGGAATGCAAGCTCCATAAAGGCAGAATCTTCATATGTCTTGTTCACTAATATACCCCAAGTGCCAAGAATAGTTCCTGGCATGGAGTAGGTACTTCACAAATGTATTCTGAACTAATACCTCTTTCAACTCTGACTCCATTTCTATGCAATGTGGTGGTTTGTTTTCCCAATTATTCCAATGTATTCCCTTATTTTAAAGCTATGTTTCATTGTATTTTTAAAGTGGGTTTTTTTTTTTTGGGGGGGGGGGCAGGTCCCAGTAGCATGGAAGGCAAATGAGCAGTGAGAACAGGGAAAAATTTGAAAATATGAAAGAAACCAAGACTGGAAAGAGACACTAACTTTGGCTAATTTACATTTCATTTAAAGAAAGATTTGTTTTACTCTAAGTAGACAGATGACAACTAGAGTTGTAGGCTCAATTCTGGATGACATAATTTAAGATACAGTGTTAGAGGGTATCCAAAGGAAGGTGACAGGATAGGGTTATAAAAGGGCATGTTAATCCAAAAAGATTTATCCATACAACATGATAATGGCTGTCCGAATAATAAGAGCAGGAATAGCAGAAATAAGACATTTAATGTGTATTCCTCTAGAGGGCACAAATGGCACTGAAGGGAGGAAAGTCACAAAGAGATTTCAGTTTATATAAAATGAACATCTAATGTGTTAACTCTTGTTAATAAGTAGAATTGGGAGGCCTAAAAATTGGTAGAGCTTCCCATGACTGGGTGTTTGGAGAGCTTATTAGAGATACTGTATAAATGGTTTTGTTTTTGAGTGGTATGTCTACCCTCTTTAACTGTAAGATTTCAATATAACTAATAAGATGAGATAATAAATGGTAAGTGCCAATAAATCATATGGGTAGTGGATGCTCAAGGAATACAGTAGACAAAGAAATCACCTTAGGCCGAGGACATAGGAATTGAGAGGGACCTTATCCTGACAGAGATAATGAAAAAGACAGAAAAAGTGGCAAGTGTAAAAGCACAGGCATATGTGAGGACACATGGCGTAACTGGATTAGAGGGTTTCTATGGGGAAAGGAAACAATGAGAGAAGCTGAAAAGGTGGCTTTGAATCAGAGTAGAGATGGTCTGGAATAGCAGAAAGGAATAAACATGGATTATGAAATCCTTGAGGGTTCAGACCAAAACTTGACATATAGGGGTTACTCAAAATACTGAATAAAGAGTAACTTGATTTTGATAAAATGGAAGCACCAAAAGTACTAGAAAAGTAAAATAGAGGTTTAGAAAGACTGATTCAGAGGCAAAGAGGGGAGACTGGAATGGATGATATTCAAAGCAGAAAGGTTAGGATGCTATTGCTGGAGATTTATTACGAATCAAATTCCCATATTACAAAAATAATTTTTAAGGAACAAAGAATAAAATTATGTCTAAATTTGGGATTCAAGATCACATGTGGGACTATGATAAACTGATATATTATACAATGAATATGAAATATAAAATAAATATCACATTTATGTTTTGATGCTGGAAAGTAACTTTCAAATGTCACCAAACAGAGACTATCTTAGGGCATTTGATCCAATAGTGTCTGCTGGGGTTCTGCCTTGTGTAATCTTCGTACATTACAGTAGCCAGGCCTTTGCCCAGAACAATGTGGAATCTTCTCAATCTTCTCTTGCTTTATATCTACTGCCTGAAATAAGGGAAGAAAACTGATTTATATTAAGAAATACACTGACATAAGAGTGGGTAGAGGAGCTATCCCAATACGGACTACCTTATTTTTCAGAAGTCCTTGAAAAGAATCAAAGTTAAAAGAAACTGGTAGTAGTTATAGCTTAGTAAGTACGGTTGATTAAACAAAATTTTGCAGGGAAAATCTGTATTCAGTTTTTCTCCTCACTTTTTCTAAAATATGAGGGTTTTGATATCTCCACACACTACAGATTATGACAAGTTTGGAAAATTTAGTTCGACTGTGACATTATTGACACTTCTCTGTTATGAAGCTTTGCCTGCTTCTCAGACTGGCAAAAAACTTGATGTTTGTATCTACATTTGTTTGAAAAAAATAAAAGCTCGTATCTTTTCCATTTGTTTTAAAAAATAAGAATTAATTGTAATCTAATCCACAAAGAGAAAGGAAATCAGAGGTTCCCAGAGGTTGGAGCTGGGGGCTGCAGACTGACTAGACAGGGAAGCAAGAGAACTTTCTGGAAATGTATTATAGCTTGACTATGGTGGTTGTTACACAGTGTATACATTTGTCAAAACTCCTATACTGTACCCTTAACATGTATACATTTTATTGTATTGATATTGTAACTCAATAAAGTTATTTTTAAAGTCATTAAGATTTTCTAAAAGAAGAATGTTACACAGCAAACACAACAACAATAAGCACAATGTATTTTTTCATTATGGTAAAATATACATAACATCAAATTTGCTTTTTTAATCATTTTTTAGTGTATGATTCTGTGGCACTGTATATTCACAATGGCCTGCAACCATCAAAATCATGATCTTTCTCCAGAACTTTTTTTTTCCAACTGAAACTCTGTATCCATTAAACACTATCTCCCCATTCCCTCTTCCCCCAGCCAGGGCAACTACCATTCCACTTGCTTCTCTACGAATTTAACTACCCTAGTTAACCTGATAAGTAGGACCAGATAGTATTTGTCCTTTTGTATTCGGCTTATTTCATTTAGCATAATGTCTTTAAATACAATGTATTTTTATTCCCCCCAATTTAAGTGACCTTTAAGATAAAATATACACTGTTAAGTATTTTTCCCAAGTCTTCTTTCAAACTTCTTTTCTTTACTCATGTTTTGAAACAAGAAAATCAGATCTCTAAGAATCTATGCCTTTTATTCAGTCATTGTTGGACTAGGAAGTGGTGGTGGCAAGAGGCAAAACCAGACGGACTGAACAGATGGGGAAAGGTCTGAGGTGGAAGCACTGACAGGACTTAGTGAATGAAACTGGCCTTCTGCTCTCCCTTATTAAGTCTAGTTTAAAAGTATAATATAGAAACATGGTTTCAGCGCTACATCTACAGACTGGAAGTAACTTAGAATTTCTGTGAAAAAATTGTTTTCTGTCAATGTTAACAGTCATTTACAGTAATACTAAAAATCTGTTCAAGAAATAGAAGGTAATATTTATAGAAGTTCTATTTGGTTAAACTTGAAATAAATATTCAATTACACAAAAGCTTCTCTGCAGCTATAAGACAACACCACCTGAAAAAGTACTAGCAACAGAATAAAACAATCTGGAGATAAAAGGTCTAATAAAGAACTTCATGCAGAAATAGAATGGCTTCCTTTTAAGAAACCAGAATCCAGCTCTTCCTCCATGAGTATTTTAAGTAAAATGCAGCTTCCCTGACTGTAAATAAGGTCTCAATAAACTCTGGACGTTCTTTCTACTCTTTCTCCCCTTGTTTCGTAATGAAGAGTCAGCTATTAGTTTCATCCTTTATGGGGCTGATTAGCTGACAATAAGTAAAAAGTTCAAAAACTACACCTTCAACTCAATAAATAATCACAATCATATAAATGATGCATTATGTGGTGCAACGCTCCAGAGTTTTGCTTTCCTGGAGACACTTTTATAAAACCAATTTCATGAAAATTCTAAATAGTAAAATAGACCATATACCTGGAATCTAAAAACTAGAAATTAAGAGATCAGAATTAGTCTCAGAATATGTATGTGTGTATATATATACGTATATATGTATATATATATATATACACACATATATATTCATGCTTATTTATATTAGAGAGAGAGACAGAGTGTGAGTGGGGGAGGAGCAGCACGCGCGCGCTCTCGCGAGACAAAGAATCTGAAGCAGGCTTCAGGCTCTGAGCTGTCAGCACAGAGCCTGGTCCCGGGCTTGAACTCACAAACCCTGAGATCATGACCTGAGCCAAAGTCAGCGCTTAACTGACTGAGCCACCAAGGCACCCAACTCAGAACACACTCTTTAAAAAAATGCTAGAAAAAAAGGATTACTTTGTTAAGATAATATCTACTCATTTAATGTGTCATTTTACTTGATTAGAATATGATCCACTAAAAATTTACAGAATCCACACTAATTTGTAAAATAATGGTACATAGTACCTATCTTTAAAAGAAATCTAGAGCTATAAATTATTCAAATACCAAACTGTATATAAAATGCATCTACATAATCTCCATATTAAAAGATTCTAGTGAGTGATGTATTTTTTGTGATATCCAGATATGCAGAGATCAAAACTCCCTTCAATATTTTACGCACTTGGTTGAGCATCTAACTCTTGATTTTGGCTCAGGTCATGATCCCAGGGTCATGGAATGAAGCCCCACGTCAGGCTCTGTGCTGAATGTAGAGCCTGCTTAAGATTCATTCTCTCTCTCTCTTTCTCTCTGCCCTTTCCCCCTGCTCATGTTCCCTCTCTTAAAAAAAAAAAAAAAAAAAGTGTACTTACCACAATGAAATTAAAATGAACTACAACTTATAATGAAACAGATACAGAAAGGAAAACAATATCATTTAGGTAAGAGTCTTAGACTTTGTTCTTTATGTAGTCACAGTTCATTAGAGTGAGTTGTCCCTATCTCTGGTTCTGTATATAAGTGATTTCTACCTAATGTCCAGCTATTTCCAGAGAGAACTCATATAAATAAAAACATATGTTTTATTTGATCTAAAATGACTCACTGTTCATGCTACAATTCCTCATGCTACAATTATTGATGTTCATCTTAAAAGAAAAAAAAAAAAAAGACTCCACCGACCCTACTTTTCCCTAAACTTCTATGCCTTCTCTTTTTCCCTCCTGGTCAAAATTTTAAAAACTCTAATAGAGTTCTAATTAAAATTTTGGATTCCTTATTTCAAGATGGCAGACCAAAAACCTCTCAGCTCCCTTCTCCTTTAGAAAAATCACTCTCAAATATCAGCATAACAACAAATAGAAACAAATCCTAACCTTGAAAATACAAGAGTTATGGCAAAGTGTAATATAAAGAGAAAATGGATAAGCAAATTCTTAGAACATGAACAGCAATCCAAAGTGTCTACTGAGGAAAACAGCTATGAGAGGGAAATAGATTTACCTGCAAAACCCAAGAAGAGCTCAAGAATGATTAGGTCAATAGCTGTGGAAAGTAGTATAACTTTAAAAAATGTTTCAGACTTGCCTTACAAATAATGGTTCTCCATTATTTGGATCTCCAACATAAAATAAATTATTAAAAATGGAAGTCTGTGCTCTACTGCTGACCTACTACACCTGAATTTCAAAGGATGGGCATCTATAACTTTTAAGTAGCAGTCAAGGTAATTTTGAGACCCACTACTTTACAGAAAGATGAACTAATTTAAAAGACCAACAGTAAGGTATTATAGGTATCCCTGATTCCTCACATGCTTGCCAAGCCTCAATTTTTATTTAGTATTTGCATTTACTGTTCCTAATTCAATAAATACATAAAAACCTTCTAATTCTATAGTGAAAATAACCAGTTATTTTAAACTCTTAAATTCTGATGATACTGCAGACATTAATAATATTGACCATCACTGGACTCAGAAATATCATGCAGAGATGACTTCTGCAGTGTAATTCTACCCAACAGATTATTTGAAAAAAGGTTTAGGCAAACATCTCATAATGCATTCATAGGCAAATTTCCTCCTTTGTGGCAAGGACCATCACAAGACAGACAGGTGAACTCAGAATCTTCTACTTTCTAAATCTCTGTCTTTAAAAATAGCTGGCAGTCAAGGGAGTTTTTGTTGGGGATTATTCAAATCCTATCAAAATCCCTAGTGAATTATGTTCTTAAACCCACTGATTTCTGTTGGAAGTGCTGGGGGTGGGGGGAACAGCTTAGCATGAGCCTCAAGAGATGAAGCTAAGTGGTGCGTTCACAGTAACATCTGGGGATGATATGTACAAAAAGATTTATATGTATTTTTTTTATTTTGTCTTTACTGTTTCATAATAGTATGTCTGTTCTGCCTCAAGGTTAATGGTGTAATATGAACAGAAAATTTCAGAATATGAACCTCTCTTATAAAGATGTAGTCCCTTCAAAATAAGGCACACCTGTTATTGTCGTACTCACACTTTCAGGCTATACCATTTATTGTGTCTTCTTAAGGATGTCTCTATTTCCAAAGGAAAATAAACTCTTAACATTGTTTCTCAGAATTCAAACTCCAGCATACCTCCATTTATTTAGATGTCTGTTTTAAGAATTATTGAATGCTTTAAGCAATTAATCCCTGTACTTTGTCACTGTCCCACTGTTTAGTTAACCTTTTCCAGTCATAGATGGATAACATGTCCATACCAGCTGTCCACACTATGCTACCGTGGAAGCTTGCTTTTTTTTTTTTTTTTTTAAGCTTCCACTGCATTCCAAGTCTGTTTGCTATGACATTTGCTAGAAGAATGCCGATGGTATCATGGCACTCATTTCTCCACCTTGCAGAATGATCGAGAGCTAAGTGTGTCTTGATTTCACAAAATATCCAATATCCAACATTATACATAACATGTAACATTTGAATTGTTGGTGCACTGCCTGAAAAAAGTGGGTACTGTTCCCATGACTAAATACTCACAATATTCCTTAGGTTGTAGATGAAGTATATAAAATTTGCAGGCACATAGATTAGTAATGTGAGGTGTGCTGAGAAAGGACTAGAGACACTGGTGTTGCTGAGATCTTGAAGGTGATCAAAAGCATTTATTGGCCAAAATAGATGAAAACAAATTCAGTAATTTATTACCTTCCTCTGTTAATTATTCAACAATTGTATTATCCATCTGCTATTAATTTGTTGGCAAAAATTGTAAGACCAACTCCTCTCCTACACAGCTTTGGAATGAAACATCTGGTGGAGAAATTCTATAGGCATGGGCAAGGAGTTGTGCCTGCATTTGGCAGATGAATTATTATTGTTGCCAGCTTGGATGATCCCACCTTCTCTGCATCTCTTCTTAGGTTCTAGCTACTTGTAAAATGCCAAACATAATTTGAAAAGCATGGTTATTATACCTAATTTTTCATATATATATATATATATATATGGCACATGATTACAGTAGGCATAAAACAATGGGAAATGCAGAATTTTCTGATAAGTGTTTTTTGACATTTTCTGCATAGCAATGGTATTATTTTTAATAGGAAAAATATTACTCAAAAGTAGTAAAGCAATAAACATCACTGCTTACTAAGTCACACATTTACTTCTCAAAGATATAGGAAAACGACCACTGAAAAAATATATTTTTTTAGTATTTGTTTTTGAGAGAGAGAGAGACAGAGTGTGAGCTGGGGAGGGGCAGAGAAACAGGGGAACACAGAATCTGAAGCAGGCTCCGTCTAGGCTCTGAGCTGTCAGCACAGAGCCTGACATGGGGCTCGAACTCACAAACCGTGAGATCAAGACTTGAGCTGAAGTTGGGACACACAACTGACTGAGCCACCCAGGCCCTGAAAATATTATTTCGAAACAAGTTTTGGGATTTTACTATATGTAAACTTAAATAAAAAATTTGGGTCGGGGGCTCCTGGCTGGCTCAGTCAGAGGAGTGTTAAGACTCTTGATCTCAGAGTTATAAGTTTGAGCCCCATACTCGGTGTAGAGATTACTTAAACGCAAACACACACACACACACACACACACACACACACACACACAGAGTAAAGATTTTAAAACTAGAGAAAATGATAACTATTACTGATTATATTTTGTTTATAGCCTCTGGGCCTCTTCCTCCTCAATTGAATATTTTATTTCTCTTAGAGTCCCTCTACTTTGTCTTATGTTATAGCAATATATGCATTTTCTCTATTTCTGAAAGCTGATTTATGGCATAAATGTTATCAAGTCTACCTTCAACTCAGCCAATCTGACTTGGCTATAGCACCTAACTGGTGCCTTCCTTATAGGGGTAATTCCATTTTCCATAGTACATCCTCTCTATGACTGGTTAGCTCACCTGATCAAAGGAGTAATAAAGACAAGATACCTTCTCTTATTTCCAGTCTGTTCCACAGCCCCAAATTTCACTTCTAGCACACACAGTTGTTCTTTAAGTCAGTATTTCTCAAAAGTGTATTCCACGGAAGTACGGAAAGAGATGTTAACAAATGTCCCATGAAAAAAAGTTTTCCATGGTCAAATAAATAGAAGGAACACTGGGCGTAATAGTACCCTGGTGAAGAACTCACAAGAGCTTTTTATGGTGTAGGTTACACATCTTTAATGGGAGGCTACATTTTAAAGCAGGGGTAGCCAAACTACTGCCCACATGCCAAATCAGACTAACCATCTGTTGACATACAGCCTGTAAGCAAATAGCTTTTACATTTTTAAGTGGCTGAAACCACAAAAAGAAAATTTTTTTTTTCTTTTCTTTTTTTTTTTTCTTTTTTTTCTTTTATTTTTGAGACAGGGACAGACAGAGCATGAACAGGGGAGGGTCAGAGAGAGGGAGACACAGAATCTGAAACAGGCTCCAGGCTCTGAGCTGTCAGCACAGAGCCTGACGCGGGGCTTGAACTCACGGACCGTGAGATCATGACCTGAGCCGAAGTCGGCTGCTTAACCGACTGAGCCACCCAGGTGCCCCTGAAAATTATTTTTTTCTAAATGGTTAATTTTATGTTATGGGAACTTTACCTTATTTTTTAAATGTTTATTTATTTCTGAGAGAGTGAGAGCAAGTAGGGGAGGGGCAGAGAGAGAAGGAGACGGAAGATCCAGAGCAGGCTCTGTGCTGACAGCTGAGAGCCCGACATGGGGCTCGAACTCACAAGCCCTGAGATCATGACCTGAGCCCAAGTTGGATGCTTAACAGAGTGACCACCCAGGTGCCCCCCCCCAAAATACTTTTATGACATAATGTAATTTGTAGTATATTTTATGAATATGATTTGAAATGCAATTTTCAGTGTCCGTAAACAAATTACAAATGGGAAAAAGCATATCCATTTGTTTATGTATTTTCTATGACTGCTTTAGCAAGGCAACAGAAAATCAGAGTGGTTGTGACGGACACCAAATTGTCCCCAAAGTTCAACATATTTACTATCTGGTGCCAACTCTTTTATAAGCCATTTTCCAAACCTAGGTGACCATGGAACCCTACTTCCTCAGTTTTCTGGGGAATACCAATAAACAACTGTAGGAATACCAGTATTCCAAGAAAACAGTTTGGAATATGATGACTTAACAATAAGCCAACGATCTCAAAAGAATGAATAAAAGAGTATAAATGCACTGGGAAAAAATTCACCATGATCAATACAGCCAACTTGATTACCACAGAGTTGGCTACTCTGTTAAGCATTTTAAATAGATTAAGTAATTTAATCCTTACAATAACCCTATGAATTTGAGAAAAGAGATATCTAGTAGGCAGTTGAACTGATGGGCCTGGGGCCAGGCCCTGAATTAAAGATGGATGTGGAAATGGTCAGTAAAGAAGGTAGCTGAAATAATGAAACCACCAAGATCAGAAGAGAGGCATATGGCACTGGTAGAATAACAGTCTATAAAAGAACTAAGGTGGGGGGGGGGTGGGGGGGGAGACAGTCTTAGAGGAATAAGAAAACAAGAAGACAGTGGTATCTTGAAAGCCAAAGAAAGTATGTTTCAAGCAATAAGAAGTCATCAAATACTTTAAAGTGTTTATAAACAAGTCAAAATAAGGAATGCAAAATTTCCATTTGATTTAGTTTTTAGAATATTTCTAGTTACTGTGGAAAGCAGTTTCATGGCTAGAAGTAGAAGCCATATTGAAAAAGGTTGAGGAGTAGACACACACACACACACACACACACAGTGAGATACTACTCTGCCATGAAAAAAAAAGAAATCTTGCCATTTACAACAGCATGGATGTACTTTGAAGATGTTATGCTAAGTGAAATAAGTGAGACAAAGAAAGACAAATACCATAAGATTTCATCCATATGTGGAATCTAAAAAAATCAAAACAAATGAACAAACATAACAAAATACAGAAAAACTCATTATCTATATCTATATTGATATATAGATAGATATAGGTAACAGATTAGTGGCTACCAGAGGAGGAGGGTGAAAGTGGGCAAAATGAGTAAAGGGATCAATTATATGTATGTATGTTTGTATGTATGTATGTATGTATGTGTATGTGTGTATACACACATACACAATATTTTCTTTATCCATTAACCCATCAAGGAACATTTAGGCTGTTACCATTTCTTAGTTATTATAAATAATGCTACAATAAACATACCTCTTTTTAATATACCTTTTCAAATCAGCATTTATGAGTTCTTTGAATAAATACCCAGAGGAGGAAGAGCTGGTTCATATGGTAGTTCTATTCTTAATTTTTTTTTATTAATCTCTACACTTTTCCCTAGTGGTTATACCAATTTTACATTCCCACCAAGAGTGTATCAGATATCCTTTTTCTCCACATCCTCTTCAACATTCGTTATTTCTAGTCTTTTTGATAACAGTTGTAATAGCCATTTTAACTGGTATGAGGTAATACTGTATTATAACTTGAATTTACACTCTCCTAATCATTAGTGACATGGAACAACCTTTCATGTGCCTGTTGGCCATCTCTATGTCTCCTTGGAAAAATGTCTTTTCAGAATGTCTATCCATTTTTAATTATTTTTTTGGTTGTTGTGTTGTATGAGTTCTTCATGTAATATGGATATTAATCCCTTGTTGGATATATGATTTACAAAAACTTTTCCCATTTACTATGTATCCCTTTTGTTTTGATGATGGTTCTTTCACTGTGCAGCTTTTTAGTTTGATATAATCCCATTTATTTATTTTTGGTTGTTTCCCTTGCCTCTGGAGTCAGATCCACAAAAATACCACTAAGACCAATATCAACATTTATCAACTATGTTTTATTCCAGGTATTTTATGTTTTCAAGTCTAACATTCAAGTCTTTAATCCATTTTGAGTTAATTTTTGTGTATGGTGTAAGATCGTGGCCTTGTTTCACTATTTTGCATGTGGCTGTCCAGTTTTCCTAATATCATTTACTGAAAAGATTGTCCTTTCTCCATTGCATGTTCTTGGTGCCTTTGTTGTAAATTAGTTGTCCATATATGTCTGAGTTTAGTTCTGGGACCTCAATTCTTTCTGCTGATCTGTATATCTGTTTTATGCCCTATATCACACTATTTTATAGCTTTGTGGTATAGTTTGAAACTAGGGAGTGTGATTTTTTCAGCTTTGTTATTCTTTCTCAAGATTTCTTTGGTTACTGAGGATCTTTTGCATTTCCATACCAGTTTTAGAATTATTTCTTCTAAAAAAAAAAAAAAAAAAAAAAAAAAAAGAGGTTAGAGTGGAAGAGAGCCAAAGCATAAGAGACTCTTAAAAATTGAGAACAAACTAAGGGTTGATGGGGGTGGGAGGGAGGGGGGGGGGGGGTGATGGGTATTGAGGAGGGCACCTTTTGGGATGAGCACTGGGTGTTGTATGGAAACCAATTTGACAATAAACTTCATATATTGAAAAAAAAAAGAATTATTTATTCTAGTTCTGTGAAAAATGCCATTGGAATTTAGATAGGTATTGCCCTGAATCCATAGATTCCTTTGGGTAGTATGGACATTTTAATAATATTAATTCGTGCAATCCATGAGCATGGAATATCTTTCCGTTATTTGTGTCTTCTTCAATTTCATCATACAGGTCTTTCACCTCCTTGGTTAAATTTTTTCTTGGTTATTTTATTCTTTTTGATGTAACTGTAAATGGGAATGATTTCTTCTCTTTCTGATAATTCATTATTAGTGTATAGAAATGCCACTGATTTCTGTAAGTTGGTTTTGTATACTGCTATTTTGCTGGATTCATTTATTAGTTTTAACATTTTTTGGGTGGAGTCTTTTGGGTTTTTAATGTATAGTATGGTGTTATTTGTAAATAGTTTTATTTCTTCCTTTCAGATTTGGATGTCTTTTATTTTTTTTATTTGCCTAATTTTTATGGCTAGGACTTCCAATACTATGTTAAATAAAAGTGGTAAGAGTGGGCATCCTTGTCTTGTTCCAGATCTTAGAGAAAAAGCTTTCAGTTTCTTCATCAGAGTATCATGTTATTTGTAGGTCTGTCAGATATGGCCTTTATTATGTTGATGTATGTTTATTCTATATATAGTTTGTTGAGTTTTTGCCATAAAAGGATGTTGAATTCTGCCAAATGCTTTTCCTACATCTATTGAGAGGATGACATAGCATTTTTTCATTTTGTTACTGTGGTGTATCAAGTTGCTTGACTTGTAGATATTGAACCATCCTTACATCCTTGGAATAAATCCTATCGGATTATGGTATTTGGTCCTCTTAACGTATTACTGAATTCAGTTTGCTAATATTTTCTTGAGAATTTTTCCATCAGTGTTCATCAATGATACTGGCCTGTAATTGTGTGTGTGTGTGTGTGTGTGTGTGTGTGTGTGTGTGTGGTATCTTTGTCTGATTTTGGTATCATGGTAATGCTGCTTCATAAAATGAGTTGGGAAATGTTCTTTCCTCTTCTTTTTTCTGCAACAGTTTGAGAAGAGTAAGTATTAAATCTTTCAATGCCTGGTAGAATTCACCAGTAAAGCCATCTGGTCCTGGACTCTTGTTTGTTGGTTTTTTTGATTACTGATTCAATCTCTTTATTAGTATAAAGATTTTCTATTTCTTCATGATTCAGGCTTGGAAGATTGTATGCTTATAGGAATTTATCAATTTCTTTAAGGTTATCCAGATTTTTGGCATAAAATTGTTCATAGTAGTCTCTTATGATTCTTTGCATTTCTGTGGTGTCGGTTTAACTTTTCCTCTTTCACTTCTGATTGTATTAAAGCTTGTTCTATTTTTTTATTGATTAGCCTAGCCAAAGGTGTGTCAATTTTGTTTATCTTTTCAAAGAACCACCTTATTGTTTTATTGATCTTTTTCTTTTGTTTTTGTGTGTTTCTTTGAGTCTCTATTTCATGTATTTCTGCTCTGATCCTTATAATTTCCTTCCTTTGACTGATTTTGGACTTCATTTGTTTTTCTTTTTCTAGGTGTAAAGTTAGATTGTTTGAGATTTTTCCTGTTTCTTGTTAGATCTTTATTGCTATGATCTTCTAAGAACCACTTTTGCTGCATTTCAAAGATTTTTATATGTTGCATCTCTGTTTTCATTTGTCTCTAGGTAAGTTTGATTTCTTTGATGACCCACTGGTTGTTCAGTTGAATGCTGCTTGATGTCCACATTTCCCTGGTTTTTCCACTTTTCTTTTGATTCATTTCAGATTCATACCACTGTGTTCAGAGAAGATGCCTAATATAATCTTCTTGAATTTATTTAAAATTGTTTTGCAGCCTAACATGATCTATCTGGAGACTGTTTCATGTGCACTTGAGAAGAATGTGCATTCTGTTGCTTTTGGATAGAATGTTCTGTATAAATCTATTAAATCCATTTGGTCTAATGTGTCATTTAAGGCCAATGATTCTTTAAATGATCTACCCAGTGATGTAAAGGAGAAGTAAAGTCCTTTATTGTTGTATTGCTGTCAATTTCTCCTCTTAGGTCCCTTGATATTTGTTTTATATACCATAGTACTCCTATGTTGGGTGCATATATATTTATAAATGTTATGCCTTCTTGTTGGATTAATCCCTTTATCATTATGTAATATCCTTATTTGTTTATGACAGTCTTTTTTTTTATTTAAAAAAAATTTTTTTAATGTTTATTTTTGACAGAGAGAGAGAGAGAGACAGAGCATGAACGGGGGAGGGGCAGAGAGAGAGGGAGACACAGAATCCAAAGCAGACTCCAGGCTCTGAGCTGTCAGCACAGAGCCCGAAGCAGGGCTCGAACTCACAGACTGCAAGATCATGACCTGAGCTGATGTCGGACACTCAACCGACTGAGACACTCAGGTGCCCCATGACAGTCTTGTTTTAAAACCTGTTTTGTATGCTGTGAGTATAGCTACACCAGTTTTATGTTTCCATTTGTATAGTTTCTACATCCCTTCACCTTCAGTCTCTATGTGTCCTTACTTATGAAGTGAGTCTCTAATAGGCAGCATAGAGATGGGTCTTGTTTTTATTTACCCATTCATCACTCAATTTCTTTTTTTCTTTAATGTTTATTTTTGAGAGGAGCTGAGGAAGGTGGGGGGTTGAGGATCCAAAGTGGGCTCTGTGCTGACAGCAGAGAGCCCAATGCAGGGCTCAAACTCATGAACCATGAGGTCATGACCCGGGCTAAAGTCAGATGCTTAATCGACTGAACCATACAGATGCCCCTCACCACTCAATTTCTTGACTGGAGTTTAGTCTCTTTATATTTAAAGCAATTAATGGGGTGCCTGAGTGGCTCAGTCAGTTAAGCGTCTGACTTTGGCTCAGGTCATGATCTCACAGTTCATAGGTTTGAGCACCACATCAGGCTCTGTGCTGTTAGCACAGAGCTTGTTTTGGATTCTCTGTCTCTCTATGTCTCTCTGTCTGCTCCTTCCCCACTATGTCTCTGTGTCTCTTGAAAATAAACATTTATATAAATATAAATACACACACACACACACACACATATGGTAATGATGCAATTATTGATAGGTATGTACTTACTGCCATTTTGGGAATTGCTTTCTGTCCTTTCTCATGTGCTTTTCGGTATTTAAGTCTTTGTTTTGTGGTTACTGACAAGTTCACATATAGCTTCCTATGTACAGAATGATCTATTTTTTTTTTAATGTTTATTTTTGAGAGAGAGAGAGACTGAGTATGAGAGCGGAGGAGGGGCAAAGAGAGAGGGAGACACACAATCCAAAGCAGGCTCCAGGCTCTGAGCTGTTAGCATTGAGCCTGACGCAGGGCTTGAACCCATGAACTAGAGATCATAACCTGAGCTGAGGTGGATGCTCAAGCGACTGAGCCAACCAGGTGCCCCTAGAACAATATATTTTGAGTTGACAGCAAGTTAAATTTGAACACACTCCATAATTTTACATTCCTGCCCTCTTGCCCATGCAATCTTTTTTTGATGACACATTTTACATCTTTTCATTTCTGAGCATCCCTAATGCCTAAACTTAACTAATTATTGTAGTTTTAATTTTCCTATTTTTGTCTTTTAACCTTCATATTTAAGTGATTGAGCCATCATTTTTACTACATATTTACCTTTTCCAGTGAGATTTTTAGTTTCTTATGTTTTCTTGTAATTAATTAGTGTCCCCCCTCCTTCCCCCCCCCCCCCCAGTTTAGAGAGGCCCCTTTATCATTTCTTGTAAGGTCAGTTGAGTAGTGATGAACTCCTTTAACTTTTGCTTGTAGTAATAGTCTCAAAAATCCTTCTCTTCATCAGATCTTTGATTCCCCTGCAAAGCTTTTGGTCTCTGAGCTTGAATATGGAGCTTTACTCCACCAATAATATGATATTCTTGTTGTAGTGCATTCTGAAGTTCTTCTCCTGAAGAAAACTGAATCCAACCCATGCCTCTGTAAAATCCAGTCTCTGTCAAAAGATACAGTGCACTTTCATATATGGCCAAACTGGGCAAAGTGTTCTCTCAGCTCACTCGAGGCTGCGGTCCAGGGAATTTTTCCGACAGAAGCCACAGGAGGGCTAGTACTCATGCACAGTGCCACAGAGTCCCTCACTAATGAAGTTGCCATCTTTAGATCTGTCTGGAAAACTCTTAATCTCTCCCTCAAGTCTGAATGATAATTTTGCTAGGCTGAGAACTGTTTGTTGGATGCCATTCTCTTCTGGTTTCAAAGTCTCTGCCGAAAAATCTGATGGCCTTATGGAGTTTCCCTTGTATATATTAAGTTGTTTTTATCTTGCTGCTTATAAGATTCTAACTTTGGGGCGCCTGGGTGGCTCAGTTGGCTGAGCGTCTGACTTTGGCTCAGGTCATGATCTCGCAGTTCGTGAGTTCAAGCCCCGTGTTGGGCTGTGTGTTGACAGCTCAGAGCCTGGAGCCTGCTTCAGATTCCGTGTCTCCTCCTCTCTCTGTCTCTCCCTCCCATGCTCATGCTCTCTGTCTCTCAATAATAAATAAATGTTAAAAAAAATTTTTTTTAATTTATTAAGATTCTAACTTTTACCATTTTAATTGCAATATGTTTGGAGCCTGCTTTGGATTCTGTGTCTCCTCCTCTCTCTGTCTCTCAATAATAAATAAACGTTAAAAAATTTTTATTAAAACTTATTAAGATTCTAACTTTTACCATTTTAATTGTAATGTGTTTGGTGTGGATTGCTTTGTGTTCATCTTTTTTTTGGAACTCTCTGGGTTTCCTGGACCTGTATGTCTGTTTCCTTTCCCAGATTAGGGAAGTTTCCAGCCTTTATTTCTTCAAATAGTTTTCTAGCCCTTTCTCTCTTCTTCTTCTGGGAGCCTTATGTTATTCTACTTGAAACTGTCTCCAAAGTGAATTTATCTTCATTTCTAAAAATTCTTTTTTGTTTTGCTGCTTTATCTGGGTATGTTCTACTGCTTTGTCTTCCAATTTGCTGATCTTGATCTTCAGTTTCACCCACTGTGCTGTTAAACTCCTTCTAGTGTACTTTACAGTTCAGTCATTATATTCTTCAGCTCTGTAACTTGTTTGAAGCTTATGTTTTCTCTTTGTTGAGGATCTCACTGTGTTCATTCATTCTTCTGCTGAGTTTGGTGAGCATCTTTATGACCATTACTTTGAACACTTTACCAGGTGGATGATTTATCTCCATTACATTAATGTCTTTCTCCAATGTTTTGTCTTGTTCTTTCATTTGAGACATTATCCTCCGTCTCATTTTGCCCAACTTTGTTTCTATGTATTAGGCAAAAGATATATCTCTCCCAATCTTAAAGGAGCCACCTTTTTAAGGAGATGGTACATGGATCCCAGAAATGTAATCCCCTCTGACGACCAAAGCTAGGCGCTCAAGGGATGTCTCCTGTGTGGGATGTGCACTCCCATCTACTAAATGTGGCCGTATCTGTTGTGTAGTGGTTGGCAAGGTTATTGGCCAGCACAGCTCCAATATATGACTGGCATTGGAAAGTAGTTGTGGGCTAGGCTGTGACACATCCTTGCACGAGGATGTGGGGCAGAGTTCTCAGCAGGGCACACTCACTGACTCCAGCAGGGTAGAGGGACAGATCCAAAATGGCATCTACTGGCTGTGACAGTGGAAAGGCAGGATGAAATTACAATTGGATCTGCCAATGATTCCATCCATGAAAAAAGTCCCAAAAGCTTCCTACCTCTCCAGTAGGCATTTTAAGATTAGTAAGTGAGTCTCCTCCACAACCGGTCTACATGCTTTTCAAATTGGTATTTTTGAATTAGGTTTCAGGGAGAATGAGTCTGTGAGTGAGCCCTTTGGGGGAGGGGAGGTCTCTGTTCCCTATAAATCTACGGTTTTCATAGTCCTTGTTTTTCAAAACCTGGCATTTAGGGGTCTTATCTCTCTTGTGCAGGATTTAAGAGCTGGCATGCCTGATATGGAGCATCATGAGAGAATAGTTCAGTATTTTTGAGATCCCTCATGACTGTGAACTGCTCCAAATAGGATGGGTCTTTTTTGGCAAGACAGTGTCTCTGCCTCTCCTACGCATCTTGATGCTGTCCTTTTGTGTGGGGGCTCTGCTCATCCAGTTTTCTGGCCTTTTCCAGAGGAAATTATTCCATATGTAGCTGTCCATGGAGTGAATTTATGAACTTCCTATGCCACCATCTTGAACTCAACTCCCTTTCCCTGATATCTTATTTAAAGCAATCTGTAAGCTGTACATGTATAAAGCCTATTCTTACGATCTCAATTAAACAATAGTTAATTGATGTTGGAACTCCTCCTTTGGTTATTTTGGAGAACACAGTAAGCCTTAAGAAATTACTATAAACAGTACAAAAAACAAATGTGCCTCTTCTATGGCTCTTTCATGTTTAGACTATACTATTAAATTTTGTGGAGATTAAAATATAACATTATTGGGGAATGTTCTTGCTTGAGTCAGAGGAGGCAAAATGAAATAACTTCTAGTGAATTGTATCACAGTTGACAAAGGGGCTTATTATTATCTATTGATTGGATTGGAGTTGTTATCTGCTCTATGGTAGTTTCTTTTTTTTATTATTTTTTTAATGTTTATTTATTTTTGAAAGAGAGAGGGAGAGAGGCAGAGTATGAGCTGAGTAGGAGCAGAGAGAGAAGGAGACACAGAATCTGAAGCAGGCTCCAAGTTCCAAGCTGTCAGCACAGGGCCTGATGCAGGGCTTGAACTCATGAACTAAACTGCGAGATCATTTAACCAACTAAGCCACCCACGTACGCCTATTGTAGTTTCTGTTACATTCTCTGCAGAGTAGGAATTCTGTTTTTTCGTTTGTTTGCTTGTTTGTTTTTTAAGTGGGCTTCACACCCAACATGGAACCCAATGTGAGGCTTGAACTCATGACCCTGAGTCAAGACCTCAGCTGAGATCATGAGTTGGATGCTTAACCAATTGAGCCACCCAGGCACCCCCAGCGCAGGAATTCTTAGTACATTTTATCTCTGCTACTCTTCTAGCAAGATAAGAAAATTAAAAGCTTTTTGTGAAGTTGTAAAAACAACTACAACAACATTATAACATTATATATTAATTTATAGTTGATTATTTGATTTGTCCAAGTACACATCTGTGTAAGAAGACTTAACTGCTTCTCATACCATCTGTGTAAGAAGACTTAATTGCTTCTCATACCCTAGAATTTTATCACGATGAGAACTAAGAGACTGGATTGAGTACACGTGTTGAATTGGCATTTAATATTACATGTGAAAAAGAAGGTATTTCAAAACAGTTCTATTATAAACACACATTGTCTTACACAGGAGATGATGAATATAAGAAGTTTTATTTGGATGTACTTTGAAAAAACAGAAAGAGAGAAAGCAACAAAAGCAAGTGTAATAGTCTCAAAAAATATTCCAGATAATCTCTAATTATGTGTTTCTAGCTTTTGCAAATTTCTGTGAATTCTGGTTGCATGTGCCAGTACACTTGAGGATACCTGCTTTAACAACCTAAGACTGAAGCGGGGGGTTGGGGGGGGGGTGGTGCCTGGGTGGCTCAGTTGGTCAAGCATCTGACTTTGGCTCAGGTCATGATCTCACAGCTTTGGAGTTCAAGCTCCACATTGAGATCTGTGCTGACAGCTCAGAGCCTGGAGCCTGATTCGGATTCTGTGTCTCCCTCTCTCTCTCTCTGCCCCTCCCCACAAAAATAAATGAACATTAAAAAAAAATTGGAATGCAAACTGGTGCAGCCACTCTGGAAACAGTATGGAAGTTCCTCAAAAAATTAAAAATAGAACTACCCTATGACCCAGCAATTGCACTACTAGGGATTTATCCAAGGGATACAGGTATGCTGTTTCGAAGGGGCACATTCATCCCAATGTTTATAGCAGCACTATCAACAATAGCCAAAGTATAGAAAAAGCCCAAATGTCCATCGATGGATGAATGGATAAAGAAGATATGGTATATAGATATACAATGGAGTATTACTCGGCAATCAAAAAGAATGAAACCTTGCCATTTGCAACTACATGGATGGAAGTAGAGAGTATTATGTGAAGCAAAATTAGTCAGAGAATGGCAAATATCATATGACTTTACTCATATGAGGACTTTAAGATACAAAACAGATGAACATAAGGGAAGGGAAACAAAAATAATATAAAAACAGGGAAGAGAACAAAAACATAAGAGACTCTTAAAGATGGAGAACAAACAGAGCATTACTGGAGGGGTTTTGGGAGGGGGGGTGGGCTAAATGGGTAAAGAGCATTAAGGAATCTACTCCTGAAATCATTGTTGCATTATATGCTAACTAATTTGGATGTAAATTAAAAAAATAAATTAAATAAAGTTAAATTTAAAAAGAACCTAAGACTGAAGGAATAGGAGAATGAGAAATTATGAGAATCTAGTGACAGATCTCAATTGGACGTTTTTTGGATTAACAATATAAATTCTAAATATCTTCTAGCTATAAAAATTCACCATTCTATGTAAAAGTAAGTACACAAATTTACAAGCTACATGACAATCAAACCATTCACAATTTGGCTACAATCCAAACGTTCCAGCATGATGCTTTAGTCATTTGAAAATTGTCATGTTTCCCAAATACATACTTTCCTTTCTTAGTGCCTTTTTCATCCTTTTCACTTAAAATTCAGTCTTCTAATTCCTCTTGCCCTTGATGGTTCAGCTCAGTTCAGTACACATTCATTAAATGTCTTATATGTGACAAAGGTCACATTAAGCACTGAGCCAAGATAAGGCCTCCATCTTAAAATGTTACCCCGAGAAATCTAGGTAACTAGAACACGGGTACATGTGAAGTCTGTTGGTAGACTGAGCCTGGAGTGCCCTAAGAACTCTGTGAAACAATAAGGTAGGTTGAAGCTTTAGGCCTTTTGAAACTCCGGGGAGAACAGGGAATTTCAATATGTTGTACTGGGTTGAAACTGGTGGCCTAATGGATTTTGAGGCCTTTTGAGGCAGTGCACACTAAGTAGTAATTTATTTATCAGCTCTTCAATTATATTTTAAAAAGGAATTGCTGGTTTCCTTCTAAAAAGTTATCTGTGATACTTATAAAATTGGAAAATAAACTCCAATTTGGTTAACATGTGTATCTAAGAATTATTTCTTCTACATTTCATTAATATTGTCTCTCCATTAAAACAAAAGAATCTTAAATTATTTAATTTAAGCAAATAAGTCTGTATTCTGGATACTTATGTTGTAAAATAAGCATATACCATTATTTCATAAAACACATGTGTTTAAAAATTTCAAGTATCAAGAGATTGAGAAGACAAGCCACAGACTGGGAGAAAATATGTGTAAAATAAAGAAGATATATATATATATATATATGAAAAAATGTTCAACATCATATGTCAATAGAGAACTACAAATTAAAACACTAATGAGGTATCGCTACACACCTATTAGAATGGCCCAAATCCAAAACACAAACAATGTCAAATGCTGGTGAAATAAAACGGACTCTCATCATTGCTGGTGGGAATGAGAAACTGCACAGCCACTTTTGAACACAGTTTGGCAGTTTTTTGCTCAAAAAACTAACCCTTACTCTTACCATACAATCTAGCAATCATGCTCCTCAGTATTTATCTGAATGAACTGAAAACTTATGTTCACATAAAACTTACATCCCAAAACCTGGACAGGGATGTTTATAGCAGCCTTACTCATAATCGTCACAATCTGGAAACAAGTAAGATGTCCTTCAGTAGGTAAATGGATAAATTGTGGTAGATCAAGACAATGGAATATTATTTGGCACTAAAAAGAAATGAGCTATAAAAGCCATAAAAAGATGTGACAAGAACTCAAATACATATTACTAAATGAAAGAGCCATTTTGAAAAGTGTATGTACTATAAAATTCCAACTACACATTTTGGAAAAGGCAAAATTATGGAGACAGTAAAAAAAAATGGTTTTCAGGGGCTAGGGAAAGAGAGAGATAAATGAGAGCACAAGGATTTTTAGGTCAATGAAACTATTCTATATGATACTACAATGGGTGATACATAACATTATACATTTTTCAAAACGCACAGAATGTACAAAACTATGAGTGAATTCTAATATAAACTATGGACTTTGGGTAACAACAATGTATTAATGTAGCTTCATTGATTGTTAACAAATATACCCTGGTACCCACAATTGATGGGGGAGATTATGTATACATGGGGATGGCAGTGATGAAGATTTTTTGTACTTTCCACCCAATTTTCCTATTAACCTAAAACTGCCCTAAAAAAATAAAATTAATATAACAAATATATTTAGTAACTAAAGTCATGGTTAAGAGTCTCTGTTTAGAGAATGATACAGACTGGGAGAAAATATTTGCAAACCACATATCTGACAAAAGAGTAGACTAAAAAACTCTCAAAACGCAACAATAAACAAACTCTCTAATTAGAAAATGGAAAGAAGACATTAAGAATTATTTCACTGAAAAGAATATACAGATGACAATCATATGAAAGGATAATCAACATCATTCTCCCTTAGAGAAATGCAAAGTAAAAACCACAATGAGCTAGCATTATACAATTATCAGAACTGCTAAAATAAAAATAGAGACAACACCAAATGCTAGCAAGGATGTGGGAAAACAGGATCACTTACGCACTGCTGCTGGGAATGTCATATGGTGCTACCAGTCTGGAAAACAGTTTGACAGTTTCTTAAAATATTAAATATGCAACTACCATATCATCTAGAAACTGTACATCTGGGCATTTATTCTAGAAAAACATAAACTTAAGTTATACAAAAACCTGTACACAAATGTTTATAGGTTTTTTCCATAATAGACAAAAACAGGGGGGGCGCCTGGGTGGCGCAGTCGGTTAAGCGTCCGACTTCAGCCAGGTCACGATCTCGCGGTCTGTGAGTTCGAGCCCCGCGTCAGGCTCTGGGCTGATGGCTCGGAGCCTGGAGCTTGTTTCCGATTCTGTGTCTCCCTCTCTCTCTGCCCCTCCCCCGTTCATGCTCTGTCTCTCTCTGTCCCAAAAATAAATAAAAAAACGTTGAAAAAAAAAATTAAAAAAAAAAAAAATAAATAAATAATAGACAAAAACAGGAAACAACTCAGATGTCCTTCCACAGGTGACCGGTAAAACAAACTATAGCACATCCATACCATGGAATATCACTCAGTAATAAAAAGGAATGGACTACTGATAGATGCAACAATCTGGATTAATCTCCAGATAACTATGCAGAGTAAAAAACAATCTGAAAAAATTATACACTGTATGATTCCATTTATATAACATTCTTGAAATGAGAAAATTATAAAAACGGAAAACAGATTGGCTGCCAAGAACAAGGAAGGTGGGGTGAGAGGGAAGTGGGTGTGAGTATAAAAGGGGATCTCTGTAGTGATAGAAGTGTTCTGTATCTTGACTATATCAAAGTCCATATCCTGGTTGTGATACTGTACACAATATCACATCCTGGTTTTGTAAGATGTTACTGCTGGGGAAACTGGGGATCTCTCTGTATTATTTTTTACAACTATATGTGATTCTACAGAATCTACAATCATCTCAAAATAAAAAGATTAATTAAAATAATGTGATTTCATTCAGATTAAGGTGAAGAATTAATTAGTATCTTGTCCATTTTGGCTCAATATCTGACTAACCATACAAATCCTAAATACAATTCTAAGAGCATCTCTTATTAGTGCGGGGAATCAAATGAAGTTCAAATGCTAGGTAAAATTCTAATCTTGTTGCAATACTGGCAATCACAAGCATAGATGCAGAAGATGATGTAAGTAATAAATCCAAGACTGGATGGACTAAAACATAGCACACAAAAAGCCCAAGGACACATTCCAAGCAAAATGCTAAACTTACCCAGTTCTAGAACTATACATCACTATAAAATAGGAAGAGATCTCTTGGACATGACATGAGCTGCGGCTGCTCTGCCCTATCTCACTTTATGGATTTATGACAGTTTTCCTGTTAAAGAACCATCCCAGAAACCATGTGTGCCTTACATATTTGCCATTCCTACTCTGGTATGACATAAATAAATCATGGGGCTTGGGTCAGTACAGCCAGCCTGTAAAGTGATTCATGAGGCCAGCAGTACCATCCCCTAGGACTGTGTACTTTATTACAGTAAACCTCAGAACAAGATACAATTTCCTGACTCAAGAAGCAGCCTTTAAATCAGGACACCTGGACAGCCCTGGAATCACTTAAAAATACAATAGATCTCAATCCACCATTGTTACTCAGTGCTGGCCTGCACTTGCCCCAGCTCTGTTCCTTTTAACACTAAATACAAAATTCAAAATGAATCCCCTCTGAGTGAATTATTATGGTAACAGAACTACAGAATAAATTTGAATGCATCGCATCCTTTGATCTCTTTTGTTCCCTGTTTTTCCCTAACTTTATTTACCCATTCAAAAAATAATATTCCCCGTGTCAAATTTCCCAGGCTTTAAAACTCATAAAGCAAGAGCACCATTCGGTACCTAAAATAAAAAAGCAAATGACTGAACCTGGTTTCCCTCTAGATAACTCAATAAGGAACACCATTTAGAGCAATCCTAGAGACAAAGTTGCCAGGGCATTCTTTGGGTTTGGAGACCTATTCTGCATCAGTATGATTTATATAGGTATCATGTATACTTTAAACCAAGACTGGCAATAATTCCATACTCTTGTTTGGAAAAACTGGAAATATAACCAGTTGTAAAAGGCATGATTTTTGAACTCCTAAGGGCTTTTTACATTAGCATCTACATATAATTATCAAACTCTCTTTTTATGTCCTCAACTCTGAATAAAATGCTTAAAGCCACTAAAACAAACAAAACCACATTCCCAGTTATCAAAAAGAACTACTTATGAGTAAGATGCTGAACAGTTTATAGCTAGACAATCAATATCAGTTTGCGAATTTACTGAGGCTTCCAAATCAAAGGCCCATGACATACTAATATTATTTTATACTTCTTCTTGAAGAAATCCTGGAGAAAAAGTGTTGGGGCTCCCCATGATGGCCACAGAACTGATCCCAACGCCCTGATCTTCTATGATACAACTGAGGCAAATTTATTTTTATTCAATAAAGACTTACTTTGACTGTTTATGTTTTGGGCACATGCAGCCAATAGGTACAAAAAGCTGCAGTGTTCTACTACATTCCTTTGCAGTAAGAATCAGACTAAGAGAAAATACGTAGTCTTGCTCCTTAGCCTCTTCACACCTTCCCAAGTCATCAAAATGACTGGACTGTATGCATGCATGAGGTGTTCAAAAATTTGAGCATGGCAATTGGAGATCAAGGCAAACTAAAATAACAGATTCATAGACCTATCGAGGCAAAAGCTTTCCAGTGAATCAAAAGGAGAAAAAAGAAAGGACTATGGGAATTCTGCAACTACAAACAAACTACATGTTGATGATAATATGACTGCTCATAAATCTTAGGGGACACAGGTCTTTGTAAATCTTGTCATATTATGTTTTAAGACATTACACAATTTTTTCCTTAAGCTGATACTTTACCACTGACCATACAGTTGAACAAGTTTCCTAGAAAGAATTCAATAATAAAAATTCTTTAATTAATAAATATTAAAGCTTCAGTAAACAAAAGGAGCAGATATGTTCCTTTTTAATGACCTCAGGCTCACTTCAAGCATCTGTGTCTTGCTAGAAAAGACACTCAAATCAGGAAGAGGCAGTTGGCAGATCACTTACATCAGTCATGCATGGAGTTGTTTCTCACTAGGAAATGCCACAAGCCTTCATGGCCTGCCAGACAGTATAAATAAACACTGCAGATAAGCTTTAAAATGGATCACCCAAAAGATTCTTTAAATACAGAGGACAAACTGAGGGTTGGTGGAGGTAGGGGAGTGGGTTAAATGCGTGATGGGCATTAAGGAGGGCACTTGTTGGGATGAGCACCGGGTGTTATAGGTAAGTGATGAATCACTGGGTTCTACCCCTGAAGCCAAGACTACACTGTATGTTAACTAATTTGAGAATAAAAATAAAAAATAAATAAATAAAATGGATCACACTCTAAAGAATCAACATATTGGAGAAATATTTGAAAAATGTCGAAAAGTTCTCTTCTAGAAAAGCCTTGAATTCTTAACCTGACAACAAATGAATACTTTCTGGGGTAATGTGAAACTTGATAACAATCACAACATTTATTTAGTATTTTGTAGGAAATACTTCTTAAGGATTATCAAAACAGACATGCTTGAGTTTTACAGAATTTCTCTACCTGGAAATTACCATATTACTTCAATTTCCCTCTTCAAGGTAGTTAATTTTGATTTGGACGCATTTAAAGACATTTTTGGAGGGGTGGGTGCCTGGATGGCTCAGTTGGTTAAGCATCCAACTTTGGCTCAGGTCATGATCTCACAGTCCATGAGTACAAACCCCAGGCCTGGAGCCTACTTCAGATTCTGTGTCTCCCTCTCTCTCTGCCCTTCTCCTGCTCGCACTCTCTCTCTCAAAAATGAATAATAACGTTAAAAAAATTTATTTTTGAGAGAGAGACACAGCGTGTGAACAGGGGAGGGGCAGAGAGAGAGGCAGACACAGATCCAAAGCAGGCTCCAAGATCTGAGCTGTCAGCACAGAGCCTGACACAGGGGTCAAATTCACAAACCATGAAATCATGACCTGAGTCGAAAGTCAGCCGCTCAAGGGACAGAGCCACCCACGTGCCCCTTGATTTGGGTATATTTTAAATTGACTAATAAGGTAAGCACAGTTTGAAAAAGTAAACTGTGGCTCTAGCACACTAGTACTGGCACTAAAATATAACCTAGTATTTCAACGATATATTTCAAAAAATACATTTGAAAACTGCCAAGAGGATACCGAAAGATGAACAATTGTGCTTGTCTCAATTCTAAACTATGAACTATAAAATACCATCCTCAGTTGATTCTGGCCCCAAGTCTAGAAAAAAAACACAAAACAAAAAAAACAAAAAGCAAAAAACTTCAAAACTATCTAGCTATTAAAAAAACAAATGTCAGGGGCATTCACTTTCGAATGTCCCCTCTGTAAAGAGAGCTTTCATACTATTTTTACTTTCTAATCTTATACTCTAATACACTTTTTCCTACTGCTCAAAAAATAACAACAAAATCCCACAGATGTCACAACATACTCTGTTTCCTGAGTATCAGCTGACTGATAATATCTACTTACTCTGTTAGGGTCAATCAATCAGTGATTCTCCTAGAAATAAAAGGAGGATTGTCAATTTTTTGAGTTGGGCCATAGCTGACTAAGGTTTTTAATTGAAACATGAAATTCCTCCTGTCATTAAGGATTATGATCCCCTTTAAAGTTTACCAAGTTTTACCCTCTCAGTTTCCTCCTTTGTAAAGAGGGACCTATATTAAATATATATGAACATTAATAAATATTTACAAATAGCACTGAAGAAATGTAAAGGATATAATGTAATATGAAAAAAGTACAGGTTTTCACCTAAGAAAAACCCTTTCAATATTCTCTCCAGTATTAGTGATTTCTACAGATTGACATGCAGCTACACAAGACGACAAACCTATTCTTGTCACTCAGGTCCACTTCTCACCCAGACTACTTACTGTCACTGATTCTACCATGAAGATAAGCCAGATGGGGTGCCTGGGTGGCTCAGTCGGTTGAGTTGTCCAACTTTGGCTCGGGTCATTATCTTGCGGTTCGTGGGTTCAAGCCCCACGTCAGGCTCTGTGCTGACAGCTTGGAGCCTGGAGCCTGCTTCAGATTCTGTGTCTCCCTCTCTCTCTCTCTACCCCTCCCCTGCTTGTGCTCGCTTTCTCTCTATCTCAAAAATAAATAAACATTAAAAAAAAAAGATAAGCCAGTTACTGTGCAAAATGTAAGGCTTTTATTTATATGTGTAAAGAGAAAACATAAACATGTTATGTATAATATGAGCTTATCAGAAACGACATTTTTCACAATTATATGGAGGAATCGGAGTCATTTAATGTTTAATGACAAAAAAATATACGGGGCGCCTGGGTGGCTCAGTTGGTTAGGCATCTGCCTTTGGCTCAGGTCATGATCTCACAGTTCATGAGTTCGAGCCCTGCATCAGGCTTTGTGCTGACAGCTCAGAGCCTGGAGCCTGCTTCGGATTCTGTGCTTTCCTCTCTCTCTGCCCCTCCCCCACTCGCACTCTCTCAACAATAATAAACATAAAAAAAAAGTTTTTTAAGTATTTTTTTCTTCCTGTGATCTCTAGACATCACAGAGTAAATGTGTTCAATCTGCAATAAAAAATTAAGCAAGTACTAAATAAACATTAAGCAGACTATGAAAATAAATACACAGGTAAAAAAAGGAAGACCCAAATTCTTAATTTCATTTGGCTACGTTGAACTTCTGTACATCTTCAATAAAACAGCTGTAGGTGTTGGACACTATGGATATAAGCTGAAAGAAACACAATCTCTGCACTCAAGAATTTATGGTCCAGGGACTGGTAAACTATAACCCAGGAGCCAAATTTACCTGCTGCCTATTTTATTATGATTATAATTAGCAGTAGTAGTAGTAGTAGAAGTAGTAAAATGTACATAAAAGTTACCACTGTAACCATCAAGTGTAAGATTCAGTGGCATTAAGTACACCACAGTTTGTACCACTACTACTATCCATTTCTGGAATGTGTTCATATCTTTAAACAGAAACTCTACACCCATGAGACAATAATTCCCCATTCCCCGCTTGCTCAGCTCTTGGTAACTTCTATTCTGTATTCTGTCTGTATAAATCTGCCTATTCTAAGTACCTCAGATAAGCAGAACCATAAAATATTTGTCCTTCTGTGTATGGCTTTATTTCACTTAATGATTTCTTTTTTTTTAATTTTTTAAACATGTTTATTTTTGAGAGAGAGCACGTGTGGGTGCGCGTGTGCAAATGGGGGAGGGGCAGAGATAGGAGGAGACAGAGAACCTGAAGCAGGCTCCACACTGTCAGCAACAAAGTCTCACAAGGGGCTCAAACCCATGAACCACAAGACTGTGACTTGAATCGAAGTCGGACACTCAACCCATTGAGCCACCCAGGTGGGGACCCCACTTAGCATAATAATTTCTAGGTTCACCCATGTGGCAGCACATGCCAGAATTTCATTTCTTCTCAAGGCTGAATAATATTCCATTGCGTGTATACACACACACAAACCACATTTTATCCACTTATTTGTTGATAAATACTTAGGTTGCTTCCACCTCTGGCTATTGTAAATAATGCTGCAATGAACAATGGTGTACAAATATGTGTTTGAATTCCTGCTTTCAATTCTTTTGGGTATACACCTAGAAGTAAAACTGCTATGACACTTGTTTTTGTAAATGAAGCTGTCCTGTTACACTGCCACATGTATTTATTTACATATTATTTATGCTTGCTTTTACACTACAATGACACAGTTGAATAGTTATAAAACAGACCACATGACCTACAAAGTCTAACATGTTTTCTATCTGGCCCTTACAGAAAAAGGTTTGCTGACTCCTTTTATTGTCCATCGTCTTATGATGTGGAAGAGGTGGAGAAACAGCTAATTTTGTCTTGTAAAGTTATGAGGACTCAGTGTGTGTGTGGGAGGGTGGATGTACACGTGTGTGTGTGTGTGTGTGTGTGTGTGTGTGTGTGTGTGTGTGTGTATTTTTGGAGGGGGTAATGGAAATGGTATCCTAAAATCCTAACAATACTACCTTGGAAAAAATTATTTATATTTTGTTTTCACACTGAGGTTAGGGTTACCATATAACTCACTAAATTAAAGCATTTAGTTTAGGCTTTCCAAACTATACTTCAGAGCTTCACTGAGCTTCTCATTTTAATGATTATAGGTTAGCTATACTTCCTTGTTTTCTCAACACTATATTCTCCCTTGGCTTCCTTAAAATCATACTTTGCTGGTTTACTATCTAGCTCATAACATTTCTTCTTCATTTTGCTGGGTCATTTCCCTCGCATCCACATGTTGAATTCCCTAGTGATCTATCTTACGGTCCTCCTCTCATTTTATACTCTTATTCATTCCCTTCTGTTTGAACTTCAGACCTACGATATCCAAATGTCTATTGGCTATATCTATCTTACTGTCCTGCATTTCAGTGGACCAATATCCACCTATTTCTCAACTCAGACACCTAAGAGTCATCCTTAACTCCTCTATTTCCTACCTCACCACAACCAATCAAAACCAATAAATTATTATGTCTTTTCTTTCAAATATTTCTCAATCTCTTAGATCTCGTAAGCACTGCTTTATTTCAGGATCTCAAAAACTCTGGATTACTACAGTATTTTCATGACTTTAATTTTCTCCTCTATACCTCATTCTTCACAGAAGAATCATATATGTGAAATGCAAATATAAATGTCACTTCTACGCTCAAAACACTCAATAGCTTTTTATAGCTCCTAGGATAGGATAACCAGCCTCCCAATATAGCCCCCATTGATCCCCACAATCTGGTAATTATACCCTTTTGTACCTTCTTTCTACATGATACCAATGGTGATCTGTGTGATCAATATAAGATGGTAGAAGTGATGTAAATCACTTCAAGATCATGTTATAAAAAATACTGTGGCTTCTGTCTTCAGTGTCCCCTCACCCAGGGATCACCCACTCTCTGGGAAGCCAGCTGCCATGCTGTGAGCAGTCCTACAGAGAGGCCCATTCTGTGAGGAAATAAAGTCTCCTGCAAATAGCCAATGAAAAAATGAGGACTCTTCTCAACAGCTACATGAGTTTGCCATCCTGGCCAAAGTTTTTGATACCACAATCGAACTTCAGATGACTGCAGCCTCAGCTGACATCTGAACTGCAATCTCGTGAGAGGTCTGGTATCAGAAGCACACAACTAAGAGGTTCCCAAATTCCTGACCATCAGAAGCTGAGATAATTTTTGTTTTCGGTAATTAAATTTGGGATAACATGTTACGTGGAAATAAATAACTAATATAGGATAAAGGCTAAATTCCTTAGTTATGGTCCATAAGGCCTTTCATGAGCTATGATTATGGCTCTATCTCCCTCCTCACCCATTTTAATTTATGCTTCAATATTACTCAGTTACTTGTAATTCTCTATGTCTTATCAACCGTTACCCAGCTTTCAAAATCCTTTTCTGACATCATAACCTTCTAAAGCTGTCACTGCCCATCAATTCCTATGTCCCTTCTCATGTAATTTGATGACTGCCAGAATTCTGTACTACTTTTATACATGGCCAACTGCACAGTACAATTTGAGTTGTTGTCAATATGTGAATGGTACAATGTGGCCACACACAACCATGTATATGTTTCTATTTTTTATCTTGACCATGCTTTAATGTATTTTGTACATCCCTCCTTGGCATCTAAAATAGGTACTTGGTAAACACTTATTGAATTAACAGACTTGTGTTAAATTTTCAATATAACCAGATTACACAAACACTTAAAATATGTAATTTTAGGGGCACCTGGGTGGCTCAGTAGGGTAAGTGACCAACTCTTGATTTCAGCTCAGGTCATAATCTCACAGTTTGTGAGTCTGAGCCCCACACTGGGTTCTCTGTTGTCAGCATAGAACCAGCTTCAGATCCTCTATCTCCAGCTCTCTCTGCCCCAACCCCTCTCTAAAATAAACATTAAAAAAAAAAGTGAGGTAACAAAATGCTGAGGATTCTGAGTAACAACTCCAAATTTGGAGAAAATAAGATTGAAGGGTGAATTGACAGCTCAAGAAATGAAAATCAAGAAAAATACTCATTTACAGAAGCCTCAGTACAGGCAAAAAAACCCTACCAGGATAGGTTGTTGTCCGGGGATCACTAAAGAATTTCACAAATGATTTGAACTCTCCTCACTCCTACCAAAGTGAGTATGTGACATTTTATCAAATTTCACAAGACAAAAAAACTGAGCCCAGGTTGTCCAACAAAGACTGTGCAGGACCCTAGCTGAGGGCTGTGCCTTCTCCTTACACCCCTCAGGCTATAGAAAAGCAGAGTGACTCCATTTGGAGCCCTTAGGTTACTGTCTACAAGGAGGAAGCAATCAGGTTTCAGATAAGGTGGGGGTAGTAGGAAAGGTATCAGGGAACACTCACTCACTCCATGTTAGAAAAATATCCAAGAATTTCATAACCAGCTAAATAATTCTTTAAGTATAATGGCAAAATTAACATCATCAGGCATGCAAAAACAAAAACAAACAAAAAGAATTCAGTATCCACAAATCTTTCCTGAAAAAGCCAATTAAAGATAAAATTCGATAAACAAACAAAAAAGAAACAAAGCAAAGAATTTAGGAAAGTAAAGAGAAAATGTGATAACGGTTAGTGGTAAGCACTGAATTTAAATGTAGAATCCAGACTTAAGTAAATCTGGGAATTAGTTATAAATTCAAATGTAAATGTTACAAACCTTGGTGAAGGTGAAATGAAAAAAAATCTTTATATACTGGTAAGAAGTGTTAATTTGCTAATTTTTTAGAGCACAGGGTGAATTAAAACTTAGATTAAATGTTGAAAAACATGACCCTAATCTCTTAATCTTTTTCCTTACCCTTCAGAGGGTATCTTGGAAATTCTTTTTCTGTGTGGTAAAGAAATACTCAGTTGAAATTCCATTTGCTCATTCTGTTAAAATTAAATTCAACTTATATTCAAGCTGGAGTGTTATTATGGTTCCATTATGTTCTCCCTATTTTCCCTTTTGTATATGTGCATAGATATATGACAAGAATCAGTACTCGCCTACTTGATTTCTTTTTTGTTTATTGAATTTTATCTTTAATTGGCTTGTTCAGGAAAGATTTATGGATACTGAATTCTTTTTTTGTTTGTTTGTTTTCTTGTTTTTGCATGCCTGATGATGTTAATTTTGCCATTATACTTAAAGAATTATTTAGCTGGTTATGAAATTCTTGGATGTGTTTTTTCTAAGGTGGAGTGAGTGTTCACTGATACCTTTCCTACCCCCACCTTAATCTCAAACATGGTTGCTTCCTTCTTCTAGACAATAGCCTAGTACAAATAATGTTTATTTCCTAAGTACTTTACTTTGAGCTAATTTTTGCCTTATTCTTTCTACTTTTGCTCTAGCTTAAACTTTCAAAAAGAATAACAAATAGATAAATAAAAAACTCTGACTTGAGGTACACTATCAGACACAATAGCAGGTGCTTTGGACTTCAATGTTGTCATATACTTCCTGTATGACTTGAGACAAGAGACTTCTCAAACTTCATTTTTCTTATCTATAAATTGGGAATACGGATTCTTAAACTTCCCAGAGTAGTTGTTAAGACTGAGGCAGTTACAAATAATATGCTTCATTACAACTGTGAATCTGGCACATGGTAGGAAATTAACAAATATTAATATTCCTTACAGAGTTTGGGCTGTGAGAACAAAAGCAGAAAGAAGAAACCCAATTATAGCCTGTGTTTTATATTTGTCTCCAATTATATCTTTTAACCTCTAGTCAAGTCATGAGTCTTATTTCCCTAGACTCGTGTGGCTAAGGACTGTTTGCTTTGTTACATTACAACATGATGACCAAAATGTACTGTAGAAGGGTTTCAAAATATAAACTATCATTTGGTTCCAGAGTCTTTCCTCCTGCTAAGAAATCTGTATCTTCTTGATTCAAAGCAAAGAAAATATTATTTTTAAAGTGTATTAAAAATCTCTTTTCCCCATTGAGATGCTGACACGATCTACCGCATCCTGAAAACAAGGTCATGATTAGCAAAAAAACAAAACAAACCACACACACACACACACACACACACACACACACACACACACACAACCACACATAGGAGTGGATCAGTGAACTTAAAAAAAAAAAGAGAGACAAAGAAAAAAAGACCTTCCCCCAAAAGTGGACACTCCCCTGCCTTTGGTTCTATGAAACTATAGTTACATGTTTTATTTGTGAACAAAGATAAAAATGTTTTTACACATGAAATCCATGATTAAAAGATAAGCTTCAAAATATAGGCTTTTTAAGCATATTAGCATGTAGTTTCGAAGCACTATTAAAGGGAAGCCCAGCACTATCATGAATTCTATATGAGCTGATCTTTACCACTGCAGAGAATGAAATATTTAAAGTATCTGAGACTTGAGTTGGGAGAGAGTGAAGAAGTTGCAAGACACAGATGCGCAGAGAGGGTAGAAAGTAAGTGATGGTAAAAAAAAAAAAAAAAGGTGATGAAAGTAATGAGTTGACAGTAACCCCATAACTTCCTAAAAAATAACTCAATATCAATACCAATATAAATAAACTCTAAAGTTACAATCTGCTTCAAGGAAGAATAGACATGTAGTTTCTATGCTAGATACGACGCTCCTGATGTAGCTTATAGGAACCTTTTAAATTAAAAGCAGCATGATGACTGAATGTGATATTTTCATGCCAAAATGATGAGAGGCAGAGTTCTGAAACTGTAAAATACGAAGACTGGTATCAAAGCTGATGCAATTTATTATTTTTTAAAATTTAAATGTCCCATGAAATATTTAAAAATCAGTGATACAGGTAAAAGGGGAAATACTAGTTGTAACAAATGGTACTTTCTTTGGAGTGATGGAATCTATAATGGAAAAAAATGGTCACTTGCTTATAAAGCTTATTTGCGCAAGGCTCTGTTGATCTTGTGTTGCCTACATGAGAAATCCCCAGAGGAGCTGTAAAGTCGCCTTTAAGTCCAGGTGCTCCTATTCTTGTCTGTCAAAACAGGGACATTTTCTTAACAAACATTTCAAAACTGTCTAGTGGCAGGACTGGCTAGTTTAGGGACTGGAGGGAGTTATAGACAGCATGAGTGACACTCAAAAAAGACAGACTACATATATATTGATATTTATTTCATTCAAATTCTATGAGTGTGCCAATTCCCAAATTTAGAGAGTATTCCCTTCTGGACCCATCTAATGGATTCCTTACTGGTCTTTCTCCATTGTTAACAGAGCCAGCATTATCTTCCTGAAATTTGGATTGGATCATGTCACTTTCCTGCTCCCTAAGCCTACAGAATAAAATTTATAATTAGTGGTATAGTACCCAAGGTCCTTCCAGCTTTATCCTTCAGAATTCACCTTGAATATTATTTGTTCCACCTTGAATATACATTAATATTTCACACCTTTGTGACTTTTCATCTTCTATTTTCTCTATTAAGAATACAGGACTTCCAATGCTTTCTTCTCTCAGTTCTCCTTAAGAAATAGCAAAAGGGTCTATGAAGTCTACCTTAATTCCAGGTAGACTTGGGTGCCTCCCACTCTTCAAGCTTCCATTGAACCCTGTTTATATCTCCATTATATCTATCATAACAATATATTATGATTTCCTATTTTCCATGGCCTTCATCTATGAATTCTCCCCAAAAGATAAGTAACTGGCAAACTGTTTAACATTCTGTGAAATATAAGAAGTTCTTATAAACATTTTTCAAAAGTTCAAAGTTTGAAGTATCTATTCTGTGATTCAGAAATAAACATGTCAAATAGAAATACCTACAGTATGCCAAGCTAATCTCAAATTCCTAGCCTATTAAAAAAATATAAACCCTGTCACATGCTACAACATGGATGAATCTTGAGGACATAATGCTAAGAGATACAAACCAGTCACAAAAGACAAATACTGTATGACTCTACTTATTCTTATAGTAGTTAAAACCATAGAAACAGAAAGTAGAATGGTGGTTACCAGAGGCAGAGAGGAAGGGGAAAAGAAGTGCTTAATGCAAAATTAAAAAAAATCTGGAGATCAGTTTTACAACAGTGTAAATATACATAACACTAGGGAAGTGTACATTCAAAAATCACTGAAATGGTGTATTTTATGTTATGTGTTTATCTCGGTAAAAATCTCTTGAATTAAAAAGACAACTGTAGGGTGCCTGGTGGCTCAGGTGGTTAAGCATCCAACTCTTGATTTTGCCTCAGGTCATGAGATTGAGCCCCTCATGGGGCTCCATGCTAAGCGTGAATCCTGCTCAAGATCCATTCTCTCTCTCTCCCTCTCCCTCTCTCTTCCTGCCCCTCCCCTGCTCATGCATGCTCTCTCTCTCTCTCTCCCCCCCCAACCCTGTCTCTCAAAATAAATAAACTTTATTAAAAAGACAACTGCAAGCTAAAAAAGATAAATATAATGACTACGAGAGTCTGTTTTAGAGCAACACCTGATACATAGTAGACATTCAACAGTTTTAATGATTGAATATGTTAAATAACTAAATTTCTCTAGCAGATAATGCGTATTTCTGGGAGATAGGTTTTAATTCTGAGAATCTTCATTCAATCCACAAATTCTGTCACATATTTCATATAGCATAGAATGAACAATTTCAAGGGAAAATAGAAATGTTAATATCTAATGTTTTAAACCAATATGTATTTTTTCCTCTGGAAGAGCAGTAAAGACAGAAGTGGAATAAAGTGTCAACACATCACTTAGAGTTAAAATAACAGGAAATAGAAAACATAATATCCTTAACATAAGGGGGCCAAAACAATAATTCATGGTATATCATTTAGAGAAATATTATGTTACCAGTGAAAATAATGATATAGATCAACATTAGTTGATTTTAAAAGATTTTTTTTAAGATTTAATTTTTTTAAAGTAATTTCTGCACCCAACGTAGGGCTTGAACTTACAACCCCCAAGATCTAGAATCACAAGCTCCACCAACTGAGCCAGCCAGGCATCCCTGAAAGATTTTCATATTTATTGCTAAACTGGAAAATTCTTTTTCTGAAGGCACAGAATGAAGTCTGAACAGTTGTATAACAATTAATTAGCTCTAGATAGGATTACAAGTGATTTTCATTTCCTCTTAAGATATTTATCTTGGACTTTAAATATATCAGCACTCTTTTATAAAGAGAACATTTTAACAGCATTATAGTCATCATATTGTACATGACATTATATCTCCAGTACTTATTAATCTTATAACTGGAGGTTTGTATCTTTTGAACATCTTAACCCAGACCAATTTCCCCATTCCGCACCTTTGGAAACCACATAATTTCTCTCTTTTCTTTGAGTTTGGTTTTTTAGATTCTACATATAAGTGAGATCATAGAGTATTTGTCTTTTTCTGATTTAGCATTATGCCTTCAGGGTCCATTTATGCTGTTGCACATGACAGAATTTCCTTTTTTTTGAATTGCTGAATAATATTCAATTGTATTTTTATCTGCCACATTTTCTTCATTTACTCATCTGTCAATGAACACTTAGGTTGCTTCCATGTCTTGGCTATTGTAAATAATGCTGCAATGAACATGAGGGTGCAGATATCTTTTTGAGAAAGTGATTTTGGGTTTTTTGGATATATAGCCAGACATGAAGTTGCTAGATCATATGGTAGGTCCCATTTTTAAGCTTTTGAAGAGCTTCATACTGTTTTCCATAATGGCTGCACCAATTTACATTTCCACCAACAGTGCACAAGACTTTCCTTTTCTCCACATCATTCCCCACGCTTTCTATTTCTTGCCCTTTTGATGGAACCCATTCTAACATACATGAGGTGATATCTTCTTGTGGTCTTGATGTGCATTTCTCTGATGATTAGTGATGTTGAGAATCATTTCATATATCTATTGGTCATCTGAATATCTTCTTTGGAATAATGTTTATTCAGGTCCTATACCCATTTTTAATTGGATTATCTAGGTGGGTTTTGTTTTTTTTTTTTTTTGCAATTGAGTTGCATGAGTTCTTTATACATTTTGCAAATTAATCCTTAACAGACATATGATTTGCAAGTATTTTCTCCCATTTCATAGGTTGCTCTTCGTTTTATTGATGGTTTCCTCTGTAGTATAGAAGATTTTTAGTTTGATGTAGTCTCACTTACTGATTTTTGCTTTTGTTTCCTTTGCTTTTGGTATCAAATACAAAAAATCATTATGAAGACCAATGTCAAGGCGCTTATCCCTATGTTTTCGTCTAGGAGTTTTATGGTTTCAGGTCTTATGTTCAAGTCTCTAATCAATTTTGAACAGATTTTTATGTACGATAGTGGTCCAGTTTTCCCAACACCATTTATTAAGAGACTGTGCTTTCCTCAGTCAGTATTATTGGCTCTTTTGTCATAAATTAATTGACCATATATGTGTAGGTTTATATATGGCTCTTAATTCTATTCCAATCTTTTTGTACACCTACATCATACTGTTTTGATTACTATAGCTTTGTAATATCATTTGAAATCACGGAGTGTGAGACTTCCAGCTTTGTTCACTCTCAGGAATGCTTTGGCTACTCATAGTCTTTTTTTTGGTGGTACCTTTAGTATTTCCTATATATAAAAGTATGTTACCTACAAATAAAGACAATTTTACCTCATTCGTTCCAATTCTGATGCCTTTAATTTCTATTCCTTGTCTGATTGTTTGGGCTAGGACTTCCAGTACTATTGCATAGGAAGATTTCTTTAAGTTGATTTTGGTGACTTATACAAGCTTCATGAACTTCCATATCTATACTCTTCTCATATTTTGGAAGTTCTGTTTTTATTTCATTAAACTTCCTGTTCCCTTCTTACTCTCTTCTCTTTCTGGAAATGCAATAATTCACAAATTGGTCCTTTCGATGGTATCATATAGATCATGTAGACTTTCTTTATTCTTTTTCCTGTGTTCTCCTCTGACTGGATAATTTCAAAGCTCCTGTCTTCATTTTCACTGATTCCTTCTTCTGCTTGATCAAGTCTGCTATGGAAGCATTTTTCAATTCATTCACTGAATTCTTCAGCATCAGAGTTTCTATTTAGTTCCATTTCATGTTTCTATCTCATTGTTAAACTTCTTGTTTTGTTCGTGCATTGTTTTCATGATTTTGCTGAATTGTCTGTGTTTTCTTGAATTTTTCTTGTAGTCCACTGAATTTCTTTATGACAGCTATTCTGAACTCTTTACATCATAAATTGTAGATCTCCATGTTTTTGGGTTTGGTAACTGGAAGATTACCACGATCCTGTGGTAGTGTCATGTTTACTTGATTATTGATGTCCCTTTGAGTGTTATGCTGTCTTCACATTTGAAGTAGGAGCCATATCCCTCATCAGTATATACAAATTCACGTTTTGTTTGTTCCAATGGAGTACTGTATTCTCTGTGTACCTAGACTTCCACAAAGGCTTTCTTTTCTGTTGGTGACTAAGTTAGTGTTCTCCGGGGGCTCCCACACCTCAGTTAAGAGAGGCTGGAGCTGATTCATGGATCACTTCAGTGTCCACAGGCAGGAACAAGGTCTGTCTGCCTATTACATGATACATGGGTGGGCAAAATTCTTTCCAGGTCCTTTGGTGTACAGTAAGAAATCCCATAGCTCCCACAAAGGGACTTCTGTTTGTGTATGGATGCCAAGTATTTATTGTTGGGGGTATGCGGGAAGGACTAAAATGAGAAACATCTTACGCAGCCACAAAGCTGATGTTACTTCTCTGTCTTTGCACTCTGCCCCCCACCCAACCTCAAGAACTGAAAAAAATTGTAGAGAGATATCAGAAATCGTGTCCTGTGGTATAAATATGGTTTCCTATATTTTTATTTGCTTGGCATTTGTTTTGTTTTTCAATGAACTGGAGTACCTTAGACTGTCCCATTTCAATTATTATATTATGTCTCATTTCAGTAATTTATATGATCTGTTTGGTCCTTGAATACATCTGAATTTGCTTTTATAGGCTTACAAGATTGAAAAACTGGAGCAAACAGCCAAGGCAGAATCTTCTTACTTATGTGGACTTAACAGTGCACTCCTTACATTCACATAACTTCTTAAAAATTTAAATTCAGGGGCGCCTGGGTGGCTCAGTCGGTTAAGCATCTGACTTTTGGCTCTCATAGTTTGTGGGTTGGAACTCCGTGTCAGGCTCTGTGCTGACAGCTCAGAGCCTGAAGCCTGCTTCAGATTCTGTCTCTCCCTCTCTCTCTGCCCCTTCCCTGCTCATGTTCTGTCTCAAAAATAAATAAAAGTTAAAAATTTTTTTTTCTAAATTAAAAAAACCATTTAATTCAAAAACATGACAACCTGGTGGGAAAAGACTAGTTCCAGCATACTGGTAAGCCCATAAGTCCTTATGGTTTCACCCACCCTGGATATGCCAAATAAATGTCTGCAACTTTGAGTGTAAACTAGAAATCTTGGAAGTAGGGGTCACCACTATGGCCAGAGCAGAAATCTCAGCCACCCAGGGCACAGCACCACAGGAAAATAAAGAGCATTCCTAGAACTAAACAGGATCAATTATTCGAGACAAAAATAAATGAGCCATTCTTGATTCCTTTGTTTTCTTAATCCCCAATATTCAATCCATGAGAATGCCAAAGGCTCAACCTACAAAATACATTCTGTATCTATAAGCTTTAAAAACATAAAATGGACCATACCAAACCCCATTTAAAATACTTCAATGGCTTCCTATTCCACTTAGAATAAAATTCAACCTCCTTTAAAACCTTAAATGACCTGGGTGTTTCCAACCTCTTTGGACACATTTCCTATGTACTATTTCCTCTTTGGGTACATTTCCTATGAATCCCCTCTTTCACTATACTCAATGGTCATTTTTCTATTTTTCAAATAGCCTAAGCTTAATTCTGCCTCAGGGATTTTGTATTTGCACCATCTTCTACTGGGAATGCTCTTACCCCAGATATTCACATGGCTAATTTCTTTTCAACATTAAGGAGACAAAATTCAAGAAAGCCCTAAAGATGGTTCAAGAGTCACAAATCAATCAACATAACACATCACATTAATAAAACAAAGTATAAGAACCATATAATCATTTCAGTAGATGTAGAACAAGCATTTGACAAAGTATAACATCCATTCATGATAAAAATCCTCTCAAAGTAGGTTGAGAGAGAACATACCTTAACATAGTAAAGGTTGTACATGAAAAACTCACAGCTAATATCATTGTCAATGGGGGAAAACCGACAGTTTTTCCTCTATGATCAGGAACATCAGGGATGTCCACTCTCACCACTTTTATTTAACAGATGTACTGGAAGTCCTAGCCACAGCAATTAGATAACAAAAAGAAAAGGCATCCAAGTCAGCAAGGAAGAAGTAAAACTTTCTCTATTTACAGATGACATGATCCTGTATATAGAAAACCTGGAAGATGCCACCAAAAAAACTGCTCTAACTCATAAACGAATTCAGTAAAGTTGCAGGATACAAAATCAACATACAGAAATCTGTTGCATTTCTGTACAGCAATAATGATATTCCATGCTCATGGATTAGACAAATATTGTTAAAATGTCTTTACTACCCAAAGCAATCTACACATTTGATATAATCTCTATCAATACCAAGAGTATTTTTCAGAGAGCTAGAACAAATAATTCTAAAATTTGTATGGAACCACAAAAGACTGTGAATAGTCAAAGCAACCTTGAAAAAGAAATTACAAAAGTAGAGGCATCACAAAATGGACTTCAAGTTATATTACAAAGCCGTAGTAATGAAAACAGTATGGTACAGGAACAAAAACAGACACACAGATCAATGGAACAGAATAGAAAATCCAGACATAAACCCACGATTATATGGTAAATTTATCTTTGACAAGGCAGGAAAGAATATGCAGTGGGAAAAAGGCAGTATCTACAACAAATAGTGTTGGGAAAACTGGACAGCCATATGCAAAAGAATGAAACTGGACCACTTTCTTACATAATACACAAAAACAATTTCAAAATGGATTAAAGACCTCAAGATGAGACAAGAAACCATAATAATCCTAGAAGAAAACACAGGCAGTAACTTCTTTGACATTGGCCATAGCAGCTTCTTTCTAGATATGTCTCCCAAGGCATGAAAAACAAAATAAAAAATAAACTATTGGGATTATATCAAAATTAAAAACTTCTGCACAATGAAGGAAAGAATCAACAAAACTAAAAGCAAACTACAAAATGGGAGAAGATGTTTGCAAATGACATATCTAATAAAGGGTTAGTATCTAAAATATATGAAGAACTTCTAAACCTCAACATGCAAAAAAATGAATAATCTAATTAAAAATGGGCAGAAGAGGGGCACCTGGGTGGCTCAGTTGGTTAAGTGTTGGACTTAGGCTCAGGTCATGATCTCACAGTTCGTGAGTTTGAGCCCAGTGTTGGGCTCTGTGCTGACAGCTTGGAGCCTGGAGCCTGCTTCAGATTCTGTGTGTGTCTCTCTCTCTGCCCCTCCCCTGCCCACGCTCTGTCTCTCTCTTTCTCTCAAAAATAAATAAACATTAAAAAATTTTTTTTTCTTAAAATGGGCAGAAGAATTGAATGGACCTTTTTCCAAAGAAGATATACAGAGTTCCAACAGACATATGAAAAGATGTTCAACATCTTTTTTCATCAAGGAAATGTAAATGAAAACTACAATGAGAAATCACCTCCCATCTCAGAATGACTAAAATCAACAACACAAGAAACAACAGATGTTGAGGAGAATTTGTAGAAAATGGAACCCTCTTGCACTGTCAGTGGGAATGCAAAGTGGTGCAGCCACTGTGGAAAACATTATGCAGGTTCCTCCAAAAGTTAAAAATAGAACTACTCTACAATCCAGCAATGGCACTACTAGGTATTTACCAGAAGAATAAAAAAACACAAATTCAAAGGGATACATACACCCCAATGTTTACAGCAGCATTATCTGTAATAGAAAAATTCATTTACAACAACATGGATGGATCTAGAAGGTATAATGCTAAGTAAACTAAGTCAGAGAAAGACAAATGCCATATGATTTCACTCATGTGGAATTTAGGAAACAAAACAAATGAATAAAGGGGAAAAAAAAGAGAGAGGCAAACCAAGAGACTCTTAAATATGGAGAACAAACTGATGGTTACCAGAGGAGAGGGGGCTTAAATAGGTGATGGGGGATTAAGGAGGGTATTGTTGTGATGAGCACCAGGTGATGTACGGAAGTGTTGAATCACTATACTGTACACCTGAAACTATTACACTGTATGTTTACTAACTGGAATTCAAAATAAATTTTTAAAAAATGCACTAAAAGCTTTCCTAGACCTAAAATTTTTTCCTAGATCTAAAATTTTTCCCAGTACACTATCAAACTGCTCTAGTAGTCTATCTTTATGAAAGAACTCTTACAGTTTCTTCCTGTTACTTAATCGTTGCTAAAACTATTTACTTACTTATTGTATTTACATTCTCCCCACTAAAATGCAAACTCCATAAATACAGGGACATTGTGTATATTAATCACAAGTATATCTCTTGATATTAGAACAGTTTCTAACACATAAAGGTTATATAATGAGTAGTGAATGAATCAATTGGTATTAAATAACTGCATCATTTGTCACTAGTGATATGAACTTTCCAATTATCTCTTTTGGCTTGGTGTCTGAAAGCTCTTCTACTCCAATGGAGACTCCATGGAAATAATACTAAAGAAATACAAAAGGTAATAGCTTTTCTTTTAGGGGTTTATTTTGTATTTGTATTTCTTTAGTATTAATATCAGATGGGGGAGTTCAACACATTTCTAGAAGAAATAACAAGAAAGCTAGTAGGCTGACAGGAACAGAAATGGCGGGATTCACGCAGTAGAGGACTAATGTTGAGATGTGAGATCTTCCTCTGCAAAACTCCAAAGAAATTCAGGATTTGAAATCCGCATATGTAAGGGATAGAAATGAGAAGCCAAAAATAAGGGATTCCATTCAAAGTCTATCTGCTGAATAGCTGTAATGCTCCTCCTCACTTTCCTATCCTCTTTTTTGGACAAGCACCTTGTTATTTTCCCCACCTATAACACGCAGGCCAAGAAATCTGGAGATCTTCTCTATGATACTAAATAAACTAGCTGGGGAGATACAAGCTGCATATGGGTTGGTGGCCTTGAGGAAATTTTTCATTCTTGGATTTGGGGATAACCTCCAACCGAACAGCTGAATCTACACCCATCCATCCTAAACTGATCTCTGCCAGTTGACAAGTTCAGCTTAAATATATGAAAGTACATATCAGCTAAATCATTCAGAGGAGATACCTAGCAGAGAAATAAACCTACAAACACCAACAAAGGAACCTCAATTCATCCACCTACTACAATCAACTCAGTTCTTAAATATAAATGACAGTTAAGGATCATCAGATATATGTGATAAACCTCTAAAATGAGAAAAATTTTTAGATGTTAATAATTGAGGTAGGAGGAAAAACAATTCAGGAAACAATAGTTTTTAAAAAGATCTAATTCCTTTTCTCAGAGAAATTCAAGAAGATATTAAAGCTACAAAACAAGATTTCAGAGGCTGTGAAAAAGAACATTCAGATTATAAGAAAATTAGAATTTCATTACCAAAATAAAAAAATTCAAAAGGAGGAAGCTAATGTCAAGAAAATAAAACCAGAACTGAAGGAAGAAAAAAACAAAGAGTTAAAAATGTAAAAGTAATGGAGGATTAATCTGATGAGATCCCAAATCCAACTACCAGAGGCTTTAGAAGGTAAGAATCGTGAAAATAAAGGAAAGGAAATGGCCAAAGAACTAATACTAGAACTATTCTGAGCTTAAACAAAGGGGGAAAAACAGATATGGATATACTCCAAAACCCAGGACTCTTCAAAGAAAGACTTCTCTTCATGATGTTTTACTAAATTCATGCTTTCAGGCATAAAATATATGGCAGTGACAGATAAAATAGAGAGCAGTCTAAAAAGCTATGGCTGGGATCAAATATAACTTAAACATATGTGTGGATCAGAAATGGATCAGAACTATAAAGTGATATGCAGGGGCTGGATACACAGCCTGCCTGGAATCTGGATCAGCAAGTAGGCTGGGGTGGTTGGAATTTGGCTCCCATAGGATGATGGGCCTAAAAGCAGTTTATGGAAGATACAAGTTCATTATTTAAAGCTAGAAGCCAAAATTTTCCATCCCTCACCCTTCCCAATAATTAATTGCTCTCTAGGATCAGGGCATAGAGAATCAAGAAGACAGACTCAAGAACAGAAACAGAACCAAGGCATTTACTGGCTCTGTGACTTGATCTTTGCAAAAGCTTCAATATCATGCTGGGTCAGGAACCACCATTATACTGGACATGTTCCTGGCACCACTGTTTTTAAGTGCCCTTAACTAAATAATCTATGTCTCCATCAACACTACAAGAATTATTAGACAGATAAGTGCTAGATAAATAAGTGATACAGTCATACAATGTAATAAAATAGCATGAGACTGGAAGAACTATTAACTACATGGAACAAGTTGAATAAAAATGTAAAATGAAAGAACTCAGACAAAGTATTTACTTTATGATTCCATTTTATATAATACAAAAACGGGAAAACCGATATATGTTTTCAGAAGTCAGAACGCTGGTTACTGAGGGGAAAGGTTACAGATTGGAGGGGAACACAAAGATGGCTTCTGAAGTACTGGTAATATTGTGTTCCTTGAACTGAGACCAATTTATATAAGTTGTCAACTTGTGAAAATGTAGTGAACTGAACAAAATACATTCTCCTATAAATGTAATATACTTCATAACAAGTAAGTTACTGAAATTAAAAACAAAATCTAAATAAGTGTGAGACTTACCACTAAACACAGTTTAAGGACAGAATAAATGAACTGGAAGACAGTATTAGGAATTCACTCAGAACACAGAGAGGAGAAATAAAGAGATAAACACAGGTAGAGAAATTAAGAGACTTGGAAGAAATATTGAGAGACTCTAATATAAGTCTATTAGGAGTTGCAGAAGAACTCTCGAGAGACTGGGGAAAGAATATTTGAACAAGTAATTGTTGCTAATTTGCCAAAACAGAAAACAAAAATGAGTTTTCAATTTTACAAGTTTTTAAAACCTAATACATTTTTAATTAATATATTTTTAGATTTTTTTTTTTAATTTAAATTTTTAGAGAGAGAGTGCACAAGCAGGGGAGAGAGGTGAGGGACAGAGAGAATCTTAAGCAGGCACCACATTCAGTGCAGAGCCCGATACAGGGCTCCATCCTGCGATCCTGGAATCATGACCCGTGCCAAAATCAAGAGTCAGACACTCAAGTGACTGAGCCACCCAGGTGCCCCAAGTTTTCAACTTTAAACTACTGCTGTAGGTCTTGATAAAATGAATAAAAATGTAAGTTCTACTGTCAAAATTTAGGAGCTGAAAGCTAGATGGGGAAAGAAGTGGAGATGAGTAGATGTACTGATGAACTAATTTTGCTCTCTCATCAGAGAGCCTAGGAGACATTGATAGAACAGAAATTAGAGTTTTAAGTCTATAATTCAAAGTCACACAGGCAACAAACAGTAGCGCTAAAATAATTATTATGCTAATATAAACACTGGGAGAGTGGGGGAAGGCAGGCAACAGTTTGAGCTAAATTTTGACCTTTGTAGCAAGGAGGCAGTAAGAAAAAAATGGTACTGAGCATGGAGTGATGAAGAGACTTCAAAATGAAAACATAACACACTCCAGGAAGTGGGACTAGGGGCAAAAAAGGCAGTATTGTTGCTTTTCCTAAGTGCTTTTGTACTAGTTGATTTTGCACCAAAGTCATATACCATGTTAATTATATATCTCACAAAAGAAGATAATAGAAAATAGCAATGGTTTTTAATTTCCTATAAAAAGTGAAGTTGCTGTTCCTAGCTACATTATAGAGGATATTGATTCTCAGCCATAAAACAAAAGATACTACTTAAAATTTCAGCACTGAGTCCACCACCCCTGGCTCTAGGATTTAAATATCTCCATCTCAGATACATGCACCCCCGTTTGTAGCAGCATTATTTACAATATCCAAGATATGGAAGCCCAAGTGTCCATCAATAGATAAATGGATAAAGAAGATGTGATGCAATGGAGTATTACTCAGCCATAAAAAAGAATGATGTTGCCATCATTCTTTCATCATCAAAGCTAGAGAGTACAATGCTAAATGAAACAAGTCAGTCAGAGAAAGAAAAATACCATATGATTATTTGTTTTTAAGAAAAAAAACAAATGAGCAAAGGGAAAAAAGAGAGAGAAAGAGAGACAAACCAAGAAACAGACTCTTAACTATAGAGAACAGATGGCTACCAGAAGGGAGGTGGGTAGGGGGAGGGGTGAAATACGTGATGGGGATTAAGGAGTGCATTTGTCATAATGAGCACCAGATGATGAAAATAAAACTTAAAAAATATATATATAGAAAGAGTAAAACTACAGTTTACACAAAATTTCAATACTTTGTATTTGCTAGAATCTTACTACTGAACACTGACTACTGAATTTAAACGGAATAGATATTGAGGCAAAAAAGACAAGAATTAGGACTTGAGGGTTAGAGGAGACAGAAAAAGATGATGTCAGATATGGTTTTCCAGAAATGGGTGACACACATACTGAGTCTTAATGGAAAAAGAGTTAGCTAGGCCAAACAAGGAAGGGCACCTTACACATTTAGAAAAGGAGAGCAGCATACATAAAGACATAGGGAAAAGAGTGCTTTTCTTTTATTTTAGAGAGAGTACGAGCATGTGTGGGGGGAGATGGGCAGAAGATGAGAGAGTGAATCTTAAGGAGGCTACTTGCTCAGCATGGAGCCTGATGTGGGGCTCAAGCCACGACCCTGGGATTATGACCTGAGCCGAAATCTAAAGTTGGACGCTCAACTGACTGAGCCACCAAAGTGCCCAGGTAGTGAGAGCTTAATATACTCAAGAAGAGCAATATCCACTAGAACTTTTACATAATAATAGAAATGTTCTTTATCTGTGCTGTCCAATACAGCAAGTATTGGACAAGTTGAGGAACAGATTTTACAATTTTATTTAGTCTTAATTAATTTAAATTTAAACAGCCAAGTCTAGGGGTGCCTGGCTGGCTCAGTTGGTACAGCATGCCACTTTTGGTCATGAGTTCAAAGCCTTACATTGGGCACAGAGATTATTTCAAAATAAATAAGTAAATAAATAAATAAAATGTGAGGATATTAAAAAAAATAAACAGCCATATCTAGGAATTGAAAAAGTATGGCAAAAATAATGTGAAGAAAGGGCAATGTAAAAAGCTACAGAGATGAGCACAATGCAGACACTGAAGGGCCCAGCACATATTGTTGCCAAGTAGTTAATTTTTATCTTGAAAGTCAGAATGAGCCAGGCTAAGCCTTTAAGCAGTCAAGAGACAGGATTAGCTTTACATTGAGAAAAGATCACTCAAGCAGCAAGTGATATACCGAACTAAATGGGAAAAGAATAAAGATAGATTAGAAATTTGCAGAAGTAGAGCAGAGAAAAAACAAGAATGTAAGTTTAGGCAGAAGTTTACTACTTAAGAGAAAGAGGATGGCTTTGAGTGATGTAATATGATTAAGTGGAAATATTGATTAAATGGTGACACAGCTTCATTATTTTAAGGTGTGGTTGAGAAGAGTACTGATTTCTGGCTTGAGAAATTGAGAGAATAAGCATTCACTGAGACAGGCTAAATAATTAAATAAATAAATATTTTCATCTCAGGTTTTATAATTTGCTTCCAGTGGGAACTGTTAAACTCTTCTCCAGTCTCTTTATTTACTTACATTTTTTAACATTTATTTATTTTTGACACAGAGAGAGACAGAGCATGAACGGGGGAGGGTCAGAGAGAGAGGGAGACACAGAATCTGAAACAGGCTCCAGGCTCTGAGCTGTCAGCACAGAGCCTGACGCGGGGCTGGAACTCACGGACCGCGAGATCATCACCTGAGCTGAGGTCGGACGTTTAACCAACTGAGCCACCCAGGCGCCCCTTCTCCAGTCTCTTTAAAGGAGAAACCAAGCACACCAGGACAGTGAGGTCAAAAGTCTTGGGACCTTTTAGCTTAAATCATCTTTGACTCCTCCCTTTCTTTCAGAGTCCACATATCCCTTTGTCATTAAATCTTCTGTTCATTCTGCCTCCTCAAATTTTCTTTATTGTCTCCCTCTAACACAACCCTAATTCATTATCCCTTCCCTGGATTAGTTTAACATCTCCTTTATCAGTATCTTAATTATTCACGTTTTCCCTATTCCTCAATAAGGTGAGATTTATAAGGGTAGCATTAGGTAGCAAAAGGGAACCAAAGTTTTAGATCTGTTCCTTTCCATTTCTTAGTATAACTGGCAAAATTACTCTCACTTTATTATACTCTCAGTTTCCTCAGTTATAGGAGTACACTGAAGGCAGCTTTCTCACAGGCTGCTGTGAGGCTTCCATAAATTAACAACACAGTATATATTCAGAAAATGTGAAATAATCTAATGATATTATCATTGTTGTTGTACTTATTGCATCTTTCTGCATACCAAATAGGATTTCATTCATAGAAGGGATCACTAAATATTTGGTTTAGGCTGTTATAAAATTATTTTTTTAAGTTTATTTATTATTTAAATTTTTATATTTTTAAAATTTACATCCAAGTTAGCATATAGTGCAACAATGATTTCAGGAGTAGATTCCTTAATGCCCCTTACCCATTTAGCCCCCCACCCCCACAACCCCTCTAGTAACCCTTTGTTTGTTTCTTCATATTTAAGAGTCTCTTGTTTTGTCCCCCTCCCTGTTTTTTTTAGAATTATTTTTGAAATATTAGATGTATATACAGAAACTGACAAAAAATAAAACTTTTTCTAAGATTTAAAAAAAGTTACCTTTTAAATAGACATTTATTCATGTATCAAATGAACTCTTGAGGAGTTCCAAGAATGAAAAAGAACTCTCCCTTCCTCCTTCAGAACAGAGATTGCATCTTATTCACAGTTATACTGCCAGGATATAAAACAGCTCCTAACACTACTTCAAGATGTTTACAATTTAATAGAAAAGAAAACATGCATACAGATAATTTCAATTGGTGGTAGAAAATGATAAAACAGTTAAGACAGGTTCATATCAAACTCAGAAAATGGTGACTATTCCTGCTGTGGTACCAAATTGAAAGAGAAGGATGGGTGAAGGGAGAGAGAAAAAAAGAAAAACAGAGAGAGGAGTTAGGGAGGAAGAAACAGGATGAAAGTAAGGTACTAAGGGCCCTGTAGTGGTGAACAAAAGGAAAGGGTCAGATTAAGAACCCTGAATAACATGCTAAGGAGCCTAAATTTTATGAAAGCAATGAATAGTCTTTGGAAAGTTTTAAGGGGAAATAATATGACCACACATGTATTTTAAAAAGTATTAATCTGGAAGAAACAGAAGAACTAGCAAAGGAAAAACTGGTTAGAGGGTCAATTAATTAAACTGGTGTTACAAAAACAAAAGCAATAAAATATGAGAAACATTGCTACAGGGAGAAAAGCAATGTTATGTGGAGATATAATTCAAAGGATCAATAAGACACAGGATTGAAAAAGCTGTTGGGGGCAAGAGAAAGTAAGTCATTAGTACTTATTTACTAGTTTCTGCCTTGAACAACTGAGTGAATGGGTTACATTTATTACTACTGGATATACTGGAGTAAGAGTCGTCTATGTTGTTGTTTTATTTTATTTTTTTAATGTTTATTTATTTTTGAGAGAGAGAGAGTGAGTGAAGGGTGGGGGCAGAGAGAGAGGGAGACACAGAATCCAAAGCAGGTTCCAGGCTGTGAGCTGTCAGCACAGAGCCCGACATGTGGCTGGAACTCACCAACCGCGAGATCATGACCTAGCCAAAGTTGGACGTTTAACCAACTGGGCCAACCAGGTGCCCCGTTGTTGTTGTTCTATATTAAAGTAATCTCTACTCTCAGTGTGGGACTCAAGCTCCCACCTCTGATATTAGGAGCTGCGTCCTCCACTGACTGAGTCAGCCAGGAAGCCCAAGAGTGTTTTTGTAAAAGAAAATGAGTATAATTTTAGCCACGATGAGATTGTTGGAATGTTTAGTAGGTCATTTACAATTGATTGTTGATACAAATGTCCAAAGCCTGGAAGAGACACATGGGCTGGAGTAAACAATGTGTATGTATCTATTGGTACTTGGAAGTCATCAGTGCATATAGATGGTAGAAGCCATTAAACAGTTAAAATTACTTGGGGAGAAAATATAAGGGAGGAAGTAGAAAAGAACTAAAAATGGACTCATGGGGAGCATAAACCTTAAGGGAAAGAAAAAGGAGCCTTTAAAAAATGGCCAAAGAGGTAGAAAGAAAATCAGGATAAGTAATTAAAAGAACCAAGATCAATCTTCAAGCAATGTGAAGAACTTTCTATTGAAGAATTTATTCAGGCTAGATATCATTTAATGCTTTATATTCATGAAGGTAAAAGGCCTTTAAATGCTGCTCTAAGTAATTTAAATACTTGTGAGTATACATTTATTGTGCTAAAAATAATCTGTAAGAAGTTCATTGTTATAAAGATATAAGAAATGCTTCTAAAGTGATAGGTCCACAAAGACATGTAAAAATCATTTTTGTTACCTTAATAGAAACATCTTATGGTTTCCTCTCCAGAGTAACTGGCCCTTAAAAAAAAGGGGAGGCTATATATTGAAGTAATATGGCAACTAGAAAACTTAGGACACAAGATTTAGAACTAAAACCACGCCATGAAATAATTTTAAATTGTGTTGATTTTCAACATTAGATATAAAAAGAGCAAAGAAAAACCCCAGAATTTATGGACCACTATAAATGAGTTAACATGATAGGTGCTATGCAGTTGTTACCAATGGAAATAATTTAGTTTTAGTAGACTGTAGATAATCTTATGTGTCATCCACAGACTTTTGAAATTAATTTAAAAAAATAGCACAGTAAAAGATTATTGAAAAATTGAGCCTGGAGTAATGTGACTGTGCCATATTTTTCATTTTGGAAAAGGACATCTAGAAACAGGAAGTTTTACTTTTCTGTTGGCAATCCCTAACCTTTTCAAGAGGGAGAAATTATTTTAAATGACTGAAGATATTACCCTATGAATTATTCATAAACAGGAAACAAACCAAAAAATACATGGATTTTTAACCAAAAACATTTGCTCTTCTAAACAGTTCCTATTAAAATTCATGGGAGAGTTTTTGCTCTACATCTAAAATCTCACATTTCAAACACAGAGAATTACGGCACCTAGCCTGTCCCAAGTTCTTCTGGCGTATAATCTTTCTGGGTTTGATAAAGAATGTTTTAACAAAGTTCAATGTGGAAACAGTACTATCATGCAGGACCAGAACTTAGTTTGCACCCTTTCTGGATTAATTGCTTTTCTGCTTCAAACGCAGTATACTAAAGTGACCTTTTATTATGAATACTTCTGGCTTTATAGATTCAGGATCATCCCAAGGCTGTCTAGAAGTTATCACCTGATGATCAGGCAATTTAGGTGGAATAATGGGATTTAATGAAGTTAGTTCTTCAATCTAATTTGTCAGGCCAAGGACTTGTTAAACCAAAGTCTGACATACTCTTTTTTAACTAACAGGCTTTGAGTAAAATGTCTTGCTTCTAACCTTATTCCACTTTGCCACAGGTTACAGATCAGTACAGTGAGGTTTTTTCTACCTTACTTTCATAAAATAAGGATTCACACCATATATGTAAAAAATTCATAATTTAAGGAAATTTAAGAAAATAATTTAAGGAAAAGAAATAAATGTAGTTTTAGGACTGATGCCATATTAGCTTTGGCCTCATTTTCTCCAAAAAAGAAATGAGAAGCCTTTGGATCATGAATATCAAAGTAGAAGATTGATTGTTTCATATCACAAGCAGGTCCCTGAAACTGAGAAGGTTTATTTGACTTCAGTGTGATTTTGCATATTATAAAATTAAAGCAAATAATCAAACTGAAATAATTGTATCCTATAGTTATAATTAATAATGAAAAAACAAAAGAAAGAAAGAAAGAAAGAAAGAAAGACACAAAGAAGCAAGCAGGCATGGGGAAGTAAAGAGGAATCAGTAGACAAATTTCCATATACTATGAAAGAGATAAGGAATAAGCTATATTCATGAAAGGAGAAATGCTGAGTCAAAACTATTATCCTTATTCTTTAACGTCTACACACTTTTGTTTATTCATTTTTTCCCAAGAAGGAGGAACAGGTCAATTATAAGAACTATAATCTTTAAAAATCAAATTGAGCATCCGACTTCAGCTCAGGTCATGCTCTCACAGTCTGTGAGTTCAGCCGCGTGTCGGGCTGTGTGTTGACAGCTCAGAGCCTGGAGCCTGCTTCAGATTCTGTCTCCCTCTCTCTCTGCCCCTCCCATGTTCATACTCTGTCTCTCAAAAAAATGAATAAACATTTTAAAAATTTTTAAAAATCAAATTTGAAAAGCAAATTGAATTCATAGAATTGGAGAAGTTAAAATTGTAACATTCTTTTTACTGAATTGGCTTTTCCAACTATGCCCTTCTAATGTTAAACTTACAGAGTTCTATGAAACATGCCCTCATTTAAATGCTTGACAATAAAATCAGTTGTTTTGGCTTCTGAGGTTTTCCTATGGTAGAAAATGCTAATTAAATAGAATGAGACACAAAGCCAAACTCAGGGGTTACTGGACAAGATCAGCAACTTTGACCAAACCTCCAGACACAGTAGGCATTTTTTTCAACCTCTAATCTAGTTTAAAATGGTACATTATAGGTTCCTTGAAATTTATCAATGGAAGCTAAACAAAAAAGGCCCTGACATTTTCTGTCTGAAATGTGCATCAATATAGACTCCAAAAACACTGATGCAAACTCCTTTTCTTCAGAATATTTTCTTTTTAAATATGTGGTTTTTCTGTTTCTTCCTTATCAATCTCCTAAACTGCTGGACCACTACTGCAGATTAGGGGAAAACTGGATGGGTATTAAGTAAGATATTTTTAAAAAACTTTCCAAATTTCATGTTCTGCCTAAAATTGAAAAAGGGAAGCCAAAGAGCCTCTCTACGAATACCAAAAAGGCAAATTTTTCATTATATGGTAGGACATCGTTCCATCAAATATTTCTTGAAATCTGTGGACCAATTTCAAGCCATTGATGGATCTTTTGATTACTATGATCATGAATGCCACAACTACAGACAGTAATGATAATAATTTAATTTTTACAACCCAAAGAGGTAAGTATAATTATCTTCATGTTAGAGATAGGAAAACCATAAATAAGTTAATTAACTTGTTCATATTTATAGAGCCAAAAATGTGGCAGAGATTTTATCTCTAATATTGACCTATGTCTTTAAATACCAGCACTACCAGCAAGAATATGATTAGTGAAAACAACAATTGAATGGATAGGCCTATAAATCTAAGAATCAATGTACAGAAAATACTATGGAAGAATATGTTAAATGTCTTCACAGTGATGCAATTAGCAAACTCGAGAATGCAGAGCTAAGAACTTGTTTGTTTGTTTTTTTTTTTTTTCCAACAAATATATTGAAAGAGGTAAAAAGATGGAAGGGTAACTTAAAATACAATTAAGAGACCCATGACCTAACTGAAATATATAGACTGATTGTGATGCCAAGCTCAATAAACTATAAATAATCAAAAGGACAAACCATTTAAGGAAGAACCTGGGAAATACTAACACTAACTTTGGTGAGAATAAAGAATTACTGCTAATAATTTTTAGTTGTGATAATGGTACTGTTGCTATGTTTTTAAAAAGAATTCTCGGGGCACCTGGGTGGCTCAGTCGGTTAAGCGTCTGACTTCGGCTCAGGTCATGATCTCACGGTCCGTGAGTTCAAGCCCCGCGTCGGACTCTGTGCTGACAGCTCAGAGCCTGGAGCCTGTTTCAGATTCTGTGTCTCCCTCTCTCTCTGACCCTCCCCCGTTCATGCTCTGTCTCTTTCTGTCTCAAAAGTAAATAAACGTTAAAAAAAAAAAAATTAAAAAAAAAAAAGAATTCTCATCTTTTAGAAATATATACGGGAAGATTTAGGATAAAAATAATATGATGTCTATAATTTGCTTCAAAATAAAATAGAATGGGAGAAGTGAAAATAGAGATAAAATGAAATCAGCCACAAGTTGATAACTGTTGAAGCTGATATGTAAATACAAAGATTCATTGTTCTATTTGTTCAACTTTTGAATATTTTTAAAATTTTCCATAGTAAAACAAACAAAACAGCCCACGTCTTAAACATTCAAATCACATAAAATGTTACTGTTTGAATTATACACGAAGTATCAGAAATTTTAAAACTATCTTATACTTTCATTTGAGTGGCTTATTTAAAAAAAAAAATCACAGTTGCCAAAGTAAAGGAAGAAACATATAGCTCTTCTTGTCTAGTAGAAGGTGACATTTCAACTCATCAGAGAAACTTTTTCTATTGTAAAGATATTTATTACAAGAGTGTTTATAAAAGAAACATTGAGTAATACAGAGTATCATACATTACAAAAATCTTCACATTTGTACTACATATAATTGAGATTTTTAAATTTTAGAGACTTTCAAAGTCCATCAATATTTCATGTTTAGTTACATATCCAGTAATTAACTTAAAAAATTTTGGTACATTCACTTCAAGTTGCCTACTGTGTGGGCTACAAAGCACATGTATATGAGGTGCTGTTCCCAGTGGAGGAAGAGTATGTAAACGAGGATAGAGGTATAAGATATTAAATACTTCACTGTTGTGAAACCTGAAAAAAGGGGGGTGAATGGAAGTATAAACTGAATTTGGGATTATAAGAGATTCACCAGCACTCATAATGAAAACAAAACTAGAAGACTTATTTTAAATATTGACATTGTTTTGAACTGATTTTGGGATTGTTAGAAAACATTTTCAGAAACTGAATATGAGTAGCTAATAATTCTGATGTCTTATTTAGCATACAATATGTATCACATAATTTTTTAATGTAATGAAAAGATATACAGATTTACACATGTTATAATATCTTACAAGGGTATTATACTTATAAAGGTATATATACTTATACAGGTATCTTATATGGTATAAAGCTTCCATACAGTATGGAAGCTCAAAGGAAGAGTCGGCTCATTGGGAATCTGAAGAGGGGAGATCAGCATGGAGAAGATATACATATTTATCTCAACCACCTTGTAAAATGTGGCTAGTGTTAATTCTTTGCAACTAATTCTCTTTCACACACATGAGCGTGCGCACACACACACACAGTTAATCAAATCCTACTTACAATGTTTTCTCTATGACTAGATTACCCCCAGTGACTGTGACTAAGACCTCTGACTTGCTAGGTCCAGAGTAAGATAACATATCTTTGGTATCCATGAATGACAAGTTACATTTCTGACAAGTATCCAGCAAAGTCTACCTGTTAACTTTGAAATGCATTCTATTAAAAAGTAAAAATCTTGGCAGGCTCCAGAGTGAGTCATGCCTACTGTCTGGGTTCTTTTCCCACTCAGGCACTGGTCAGACTTTTGAGTTCATCATCACCTCATCAGTATGTCTGTCAGCTGCCAATGGTAAGAGAAGACTAAGCCACTCACCAACAGCTGGACTTCCTGACTTCCCTAAAGCAAAAGCAAATCCATAAGTTTTTAAGCTTACTATACCTTATTTATTAATTTTAATTTATCGGATTAATTAACTCAACTCAAAATAGGAAATGACTAACACTAGAGATGCGATTAAACAGGCACCAAATACTCTATTATCAGAACTAAGAGCAAGACAATCAAGATGTAAACTGGGGGAGATAAAAGCACTAACCTACCTTTAATATAATGCTAATACTTGGGTTCAAGTCTGATAGAGATTCAGAGAAAAGATTCAGAAGGTAAAACAGCAGAAGTGAAATCGTAGGAAAGGCAATGAAGTATCTTAGGAAGTAGAAAAGCTAACAATATAGGCTTCAAGAAAATAAGTGGTTACATGTTGCACATTTAAAATGAGGAGTATGTGTGGATTTCTGGTTTGTTTTCAGAGAAGGCAACAAAAGCAATCATTCGGTCTAAGCAAAATATTTTCCTAATGCCTTTTCTATCTTGGAATGTGGGTTCAAGTTTTCAATTTTTCTCTGGGTAAGATGTAGCCATAGTTAATAACTAATCTAATCTCTAACTAATTTGCTACATTTTCTGCCCATACTTAGAAAACTTATTTAAAGAATACTGAAAAAACATATTTTAGAAGTATTCTAGATATGACTGCTTTTCTTATACAAATATAGCATATGATTCCCAATGTTTACAATATGCATGGAACAATAACCTTTGAAGTCTTTTTCAAATGGTGTGGCAGTAAAAGAATAAAAAACATTGGCCATATTTTACACTGAAATATAATTGTTTATTTACATATGTACACCATTAGTATATAAAAGTGCTTTGAAAAGTTACAATATGTAAATGGAAGAAGTTAACAACTTACCTTGGCAGGAGGGAAAGCTAATCCTTAAAGCAAAGGCACAATACATGACCAGTAACTATAAATGTGGTATCTTTGGTTGTAAGCTTTCATTTTTCTATCACCAGCCTTATAATTCAAGTCATCAAGCATGTTTACATTAAAATTAGAATTATTCTATACTTCACACATGTCCAAAATTATTTGTCAAAAGTTAAATATTCATAATCCTCTTTAAATACGTACTATTTATCAACTTGGGCCCTTTTTAAAAAAAAAAATTTTTTTTTTAACGTTTATTTATTTTTGAGACAGAGAGAGACAGAGCATGAATGGGGGAGGGTCAGAGAGAGGGAGACACAGAATCTGAAACAGGCTCTAAGCTCCGAGCTGTCAGCACAGAGCCCGACGTGGGGTTTGAACCCACGGACTGCGAGATCATGACCTGAGTCGAAGTCGGCCGCTCAACCGACTGAGCCACCCAGGCGCCCCTGGGCCCTCTTTTTGAAGATACAAAATTACTTTTCAAATATAATTTTTCCTATTGTGATGCTGAAGAGGCCTGGCAATAAGAGAGATGCAAAAGAGAGTTGGGTTTCTTAATTCCTCGAGTTTTCTTTTTATCAATCTACTATTAAGGCATACAAATTCACATTAAAATTTAACCAGCAAGACTAAGGAAAACCAGATGTGAAAAATAAAGTCAGATATAATTGAATTAATCTAGCAAAATCAGGGATATTTTGGCTCTTCTAACATGGGCAAACTGAGTTTAGCAAACTGGAAAACCAAGTTAGAAGTAAAAATTTAGAAAATATAAACATGCCCAAATTGGAAAAATGACTACTGAGCCAGTTATAGCACCTTTCACTAAGGATAAAAATTCAGATATGGACAATTTCATCAGTTGAGAAGAGGTGAACCTAAAAATAACCTTCTGAGAATTATGGAATTATCATTAGTGAAGATGATTATGCTGGAAATCAACACCCACCTTTCTGGAATGGGGTTAGTATAATGAATGCTTAATCTTAGCAATTTCTACAAGTACTACTAGATCTTACAAAGAGGGAAAAAAAGATAAACCAGTAGTTTTTGTTTTTTCTCACTGAAAATTGTATACATGAGAATAAATGAATATGGATGTTGTTTGATATAGTGGAAAGAATCTACGGGCAATCAAAGTTTCAGATCTAGTCCCAGTTCAGTCACTAAATTGGCCTTTTGACTGTGCACAAATTACTTAGCCATTCTGAATGCCTGTTTCCTTAAATGTAAACTAAAAGAACAGAAAAGAAGAAAGGAAACCAACATGCAGAGACCTACTATGTACACCATGCATTTGTAGTTTTTTTCACACGTTGATAATACTCACTTTATGCTTACATCTTTGTGAATTGGTTAGTATTCTCATTTTCATAAGTGATGAAAATTGATTCAGAGATGAATTTGCCCAAAGTCACACCTATAGAATTGTGTCCAGCTCTATTTGACTCTGAAGTCCGTGATTAAAAAAATATGTATGTTACATGCTTCTTAACACCCTCAAAAGGTATCAGTAACCTTATTTCTCTATGTTTTGCTGATTAGGAACATGCCATCTCTTTTGCCATTTTCTTACTGAAGACTTTTTCTCTGGCATAATGTACTAGCTCCCTGACAGATTCTTCCTGCCCCAATCTCTACTCTCCTTCTACTTCCCACTTTGTGACCAGAGTGATCTGCCAAGGAGATACAAGCTTGTTTTTACATCCTTGCATAAAAGCTCAAAACACAGAGAAAATGCCAAGATCTTTGGAAACACATATTAATGTTTTTATAGCATGTTTCTAACTTTCCCCCTAACCTCATTATTCTACTCATAATGAGCTACTTACTATTGCCCATTGTCAAAGGATTAAAAGGAATAGAAGACAAACAAGAAGTTTGTATCTCATAAAAGTGAGGTATCATACAGTCAAAGGGAGGAAACAGCTTCAAGGAAAAAAAGGGGGTGGTAGGAATTAGCAGGGTAACAAATACTATAGAGCATCCACACAGAATGAGGACCAAAAAGATAATAGTTTGCTCCTCAACTTTTGTAAATAAACAAATTCTGCAATTTCATACTGAAAAGGGTGGTGTCTCCAGTCAGGTATCCCCCCCCCCCCACAAGTGTAGATTAGAAATTCCCATAATTCTAAACACTGGATATGTCTAATTCAAGTGTCAAATACTTTAACAGATGGGGGACTTAGATCACTTAATTGAAAAGTAAGATATCAATTCAAGTATACAATCCTATATGAGCACAGGGACATTTATTCCCTCTCCTATAACAAACTTGGAAGAAGATGACTACATCTCAAAGCATTAAAACACAGAAATTGCTCTGATCATTGGTTCTAAAAGGATTAGCATGGCTGAACATAATACGGAAAGAAATAACCCCTTATTTCTAGGAATATCCTATTAATATGGGAGTGAATCTTCATCTTTAATTTTCTTAGCAAAAAAGGAGAGAAATGCTTAATACCATGCAGTTGGGGACAGTGTGCTCAGTAAATTTATAGAAGAGGAGTAGGAAATGTTAAAGGAAGAGAAATATGTATTATACAAATACTCAAGTGTTATTTATAAAGGCTTCTAAGGCAACTGCATGCTTTCCCAGTATATCACCTAAAACCATGTGTAAAAAATATTCTGATTTGAAGGACCCACAGAGAACATTCATCAGGAATACAACACGTTTTAGAGGTCTCAAGTTTCTAGGAATGAAGCTACTTTGCCTTGAAATTATACTCTGAAGTAAAACAGAATTCAAAGCAGAAGCTGCATTTTCTATGCTGACAATTCAATGCATAATTGATTAAAACCATCACTGACAACCAGGCTCCACTGGATATATGTACAGCAAGCAACTGCTACTTTTACAAGAGATACCTGTCCCACATGAGAATATGTAGCAAAAGAAATTTAAGCTTGAGATTAAGTTACATATATTAACAGCAAAGTGAAGGACAATTGTTTTGTAGTAAGTGCCAAAGGAAAAAAACTGAGAAAATAGGAATACATTTAGCTTGATGACAGTATGAGTAAAAGGCAATCAAGTATAGTTAATATTCCTTATTTGTAGTAATTATATTGTATAAAGTAGCTGCAAACACTGAAATAGCAAATACTGAAACTGTGCTCCTAAGGGAAATACAGACTTAGGACTGGTGAAGCTTCTGGTTACAACATTTTCATCATATAACTGTATTTTATGTGTGTTCTTGTTTACAGGTATCTTACTGAACGTGAACATACACACACATACTGACAATTAAATGTATAATTGATTAAATAAAACCATCACTGACAATCAGACTCCACTGGGTATATGTGCAGCAAGCGACTGCTAGTTTTAGAAGAGATACCTGTCTCATATGCAGCAAAATAAATTTAAGAATATATATATGTAAGTATTTAAGACTATATGTGCGTGTATATGTATATGTGTATATATATATATATATATAAAAGAACATATATGAAATATATGTAACTTTATCTCAAGCTTAAATTTCTTTTGCTACATATTCTCATATTCATATATATATATATATATATATATATATATATATATATATTCATTAACATTCAATAACACTAAATTCACCACCAACAGCACTGTATCTCATGCCTGAATGGAGGTTCACTAACATACATACTTTCTCTACAAGGTACAGCATAGCCTTTGTGTCTTAGTAACACTAAATAGCATTTCGTGCAAAAATGTGAAACATGTGGCCTAAACAGAATGTGAAAATGATACTTGTTTACAGCTTGGGAGCTACACAAGAAGGCAAAAAATCAGTTCAACCTCAGCTGGTGATGGGCATATAGGGTGGTTCATAAAGTTTTGCCACTCTGTCCATGTCCACAAATGACTATGAAAGTGTCACGAGTACTGATTTTGGATTTACAAGTAAGTTTTAGTGAGCAGGTAAATTGGCAGAATCCACAAATGAGGGTTGATTGTATTGTTTCTCAAATGTATTAAAGGCAAACAAACTTTTATTTTCTACCCAGTGACTCAATCCTGATTCCTATTAGAGTGACTATGATCTGAAAGGGTTACCTTTTTTGCCTCAGTTTTCACTTTTAGTTTGGAAAACAAGCAATGTAGCAGCATATCAAGAAACTAAATCTACAGCAAAATAGCTATTCACTATGCTTCAATCACATCATCATAATTTCCTGAATAAGAACATGCAATACAATTATGGATAAAGTTAGTAAAGACTGAGTTTATGAATGGATCTGAACAAGAAACTGGAATTCATAATTCTTTATCTCCTCAGATTATAATCCATGATAAAGATTCTCTTTTGCTAATTGTAAGGTTAATTCATTCATTCCTAGTGGATTCTTGGGATGGAAATGTTCAGAAAGGTGTAGATTTGATTCCATGTCATCAATATTCTTCCAGCAAATGTAACAGCTTAACTGTATATATGAATATTCTACCAAATTTCACGTAGACAAATCTGTCTCTAAGAGAAATGAAATGTGCTCAATAGTCACAGAAGGAGTGGAAGGTTTACTAAGTATAGATATGGAGAAGTGGCATCTTAATAAATCCCTAAACTTTTTAAGAGATACTCAGAGTTTGCTTCTCCACTACAAAGGCCTATGAGTGAACACAGCTGCAGTAAGGAGCCTGAGAAATATAGGGCAGATGTTTTGTTGTTTTTTTTTTTTTTTAATTACCATTCTACAAAGGTCAATGGTATTGTCTGATTTGTGTTACAACAGTAGAGTAACCTTCCCCCTCCCTCTCTCTCCATTCTTTCAAAATCACTTATATGCCATGCAATGTGCTAGAAATGTGCTGGAAATTAGAAAGATAAAAAGAATATATGGCTTTAATAAATTCAGTATCTATATGGAAGAGATTATAGGTAAAGAGGCAAATAAAACATGTGTTTTACCTGTATTACCCCCAAGCTGGAAACAACTCAAATTTCTAACTATGGTCGAATGAATAAATTATGCTATGACGTGAATACTACATAGCAATGAGTAAATGAACTTGAACTACATGTAGGTATGGAAGAAAGCAAGAAAGAGATCATGAAGGTCTAAAAACACCATACTAAGAAAAATATTTTTGTGTGTGAGGTATATGAGGAGAGGAGATAGACATCAAAGAAGATTAAGTAGAAGATTCAGCATATCTGAACTATTATATTAGGCATTATAGCAGGCAATATGAGGCATGTACTACAATGAGACAAATAGACCATGTAGGAAGCAATTAAGGAAATTCAAGCAAAAATCATCATGAAGGTACCAATTACAGTAGTGGCAGTTGTGCTAAAAAGAAGAGGACAAGAGAAAGCAAGTATATTAGAGTCAAAAGGACTCAGAGCTAAAATAATTGTGACAGAGGGATGAGTCCAAGGTGAATATCAGAATCATTCTGGAAAGAGCAGGAGGCATTTTATTCTTCACAGTATTTTTTGTCATTTTAAAGACTCTTTAAAAAAAAAAAAAGGCAACAAACCAACTCTTTATTGTTAGCCAAGCTTTGCAGACACACAAAAAAATTCTGAAATAGGGGCACCTGGGTGGCTCACTTGGTCGGGCATCCAACTATTAATTTCAACTCATGTCATGATTTCAAGGTTCGTGGGATTAAGCCCTGCCTAGGGTTCTGACACTGACAGCACAGAGCCTGCTTGAGATTCTCTCTCTCTCTCTCTCTCTCTCTCTCTCTCTGCCCCTCCCCTACTCATGATCTCTCAAAATAAACTTAAAAAAAAAATTCCGAACCAGAAATTGTGAAAATTTCCCAAAAGTGTTTTCAAATGTTCTATAAATTGGATGGTTCTTCCATAAGATATAGGTAGAATGGGATACAAATAGAAAACTACAGACCTGCTGCATAGTTGTGTATGTTGTAGTCTACATGTAGAAACTATGCTTGTAAGTAAGGCAGCTTATGTCCAGACTGACCTTACAAGGAAAATACTTGAAAGACACTGAGGTGTTACAATATCTTCAAAGAGTTAGAAATGCTGGTCACCAGAACTTGTGATAAACAAAGTAAAGAACACAGTAATATATCCATTAATTTAGTGCTGCTCTAACTATATTAAAACAAGTGAAAAAAATATAAAATATCAGAATGCTCTGCATTTGAAAATGAAAGTGTCACTGAATAAAATTATTTTCAATAAGATAGAATGCAATGTGTGTATGTATTACATGTTTAGATATTTTACTGAATTGGCAAAGGTCATCCAAAGACTTACAGGAAAAAAAGTAGAAAGCAAGTTAATTCTACAATAAGTTACAGTGCTTGAGTATGCCTCTGAATATGAATTCTTATAACATTTCAAAGGAAAGTTTAGAGAATAGTTAGATTAATATCCTGCTGAGTCAATTTAAATCACCTAAAATCATTTTCTATTCTCTTAAGTATAAAAAGAGAGACTTTCATAGCTACACATTTAGTGGTGTTAGTAAATAATTTATCTTTTACAGTTGCTGACCATCCAAAGTGGCAGAGGGTGGACTTGAAGCACTCCCAAGCAAACCAAGGCAGAGAAAAAAAAAAGATGAAAATTAGTGTATAGGATACAAAATTTTAGGAGGAGCATAAAGAAAACAACAACAACAACAACAACAACAAAGAATTGCATTTAGGACTTCTTCAATTCTTTGACATTGGAGACTTATGCCCAAGGCATAGAAATAAACTTGTCAGCAATCTTTTCTAATTTGACATCCCTGACAAGAAAAGTTTTATGAAGTCTTTGAAGTACAAATGATTTAGAAGTAAAAATTAATGAAGTGAATCTGGAAGAAACATAAGACATTTAAACATATTGTAGTGATAATATGTAATACTTGTTATTTTATGTATATATGTATGTATGTATGTATATGTGTATGCTTGTATGTATGTATGTAATCTCTACACCCAACGTGAGGTTCGAATTCACAGTTCTGAGATCAAGAGTTGCATACTCTACCAACTGAGCCAGGCAGGCACCCCTGTAGTACTTGCTATTTCAAAAAACTGATACTCTTCTACTATGGGTATATACACATCACTAATTAAAATTTATTTCTTTACAGAATTTCCCAGATTATCACTGGCTATATTTTAGTGGCTCATAAGCAGCTCCAGTTCACACACACACACTAATGTAAGACTGCAACATACATGCCTGATAACATAAGAACCTGGCCTGAGGACTGCTTGCATCAACCACAGCTCCTGAATAAGTGTGTTACTGAAAGAAGCACTGAACAGCTCTTACGTGTGTGTGTATGTGTATACATGTTTCTTAGTTTCCCATTCACATTCATTTTTTTCACCATCTTATAACATGAAAAGCCACTGTCAAAAAAATCAAGCCATGATAAAGGCCTCCTTCCTAGTAAACTAAATGGTTTGCCTCTGCCTCTATGTTCACATTTAAATAAAGTGGAATCGGGTGCCCAGATGTCTTAGTCGGTTAAGCGTCTAACTTCAGCTCAGGGCATGATCTCACAGTTCATGGGTTCAAGCCCCGCACCAGGCTCTGTGCTGACAGCTCAGAGCCTGGAGCCTGCTTCAGATTCTGTGTCTCCCTCTCTGTGTCTCCCCTTCTCTCTCTCCCCTGCTCACATTCTGTTTCTCTCTCTCAAAAATAAATAAACATTAAAAAAATATATTTTTAATACAGTGGAATTGACAACAGACATTCTGTGACTAAGTTTCATCACTCTAGACATTACCTCTCAGAATTTCATATTGCAGGAATAACTCTGGCAGAAGGAGTAAAAGAAATCTAAAAGACCTTTCTATTTACTTACATGTGTCAAGTGCTGGCCACTGTGTATATACTCTCCCATACAATTTCTTATTTCAGTTTCCTAACTCTACAAGACAGTATTCACTCATTTCATATACATATGCAAAGAATCTGAGATCCAGAGTAAACTAAATGCCTAAGGTCACACAGTGTACATTTAAACTTAGTTCTAACTTGAAAGCTCAGGCTTTTATCACTATATTAAAAGATACTTAAAATATTATATAGGTAATATATTCTCATGGTTAAATTATTCAAAAGTGTGTGTGTGTATGTATATATATACACACATATACACACATATGTGTGTATATATATACATATATAGTGAAAAATATCCCTCTAACCCTTGTCCATCATTCTGTCCTCCATTGACCCAGAAAATAACAAGTATTTGTGCCTGCATATGTATATTCTTATGCCTCCCTCTTTTAAACAAATGGCAGTATGCTATGCACACCGTCTTCCATTCTGCTTTTTTCATTTAATAATATCAACTAGAATTACGGACACATATGCCATCTAATCCTACAATTCCACTTCTGGGACTTCATCCTACAGATATACCTGCATACAGGCAAAATATCTCTTGTACTGGGTTTTTCGTATCTTTATACAAATTTTGTATTACTACAAATTTATTATTATTTTGTAGCATTGTATGTAAAATAGCTCAGTATTAGAAGTAACTTAAATGCCCAACAACAGAGAACTAATTAAATATGGTACCATGGAATATTACACTACTAGAGAAGAAACAAAGTAATGATATGGAAAGATATCCTGAATATAAAAATACGTCAGCAAAAGTTTAAAAGATAGATCACACACAGTGTGCCCAACAGTGTGGGGAAATATATGTTCTCATCCACAGTTGGCAAAGCGTATGTGGTAGACTTTGTTGAGAACAACAACAGATACCAAAATAAATATATATTATGTTTTGACTCAACAATTCCATTAAAGAATCTATTCTAGAGAGAGATGCTTACATGTGAAAAGATGCAAGTATAATCACGTTCTCTGCAGTACTGTTTGCAATATTGCATAACTGGAAATAATCTAAATGGCCTTCCGCAGAGAAAGCATTTTAAAAAACAATGTAACATCTATATAATGGAACACTAACCAGTTGTTAAACAGAATATAACAGATCTTAATATTGATGTTAAAAAATAACCACGACATATTCTTCAGTTAAAATACAAACTGCAGAACAATGTACCTAATATTCCATTTACATACAAAAAATCAGAAACACAAATGTAAAATAAAATGAAACAATAACCCTACCCCATCACAAAAACATAAACAGATACACAAGTTACCTATATGCTTTTCCATTTCTACCAAATCTTCAGCTACTTTGAACATGAAAATGTATAATAATTAAGTGAAGAAATGAAGAATTTAAACACACAAGTATATTTTTGTGATGGCCAGAAGTTTAAAAACAAGAATCAAATTATTAAAATTCCAAGTCTTTTATTTCCAATGATAAAACTCAACTTGTGATGTTTTAGTCATATATAAAAATGTAATATATAGGAACCTAAATGGAAAGATGAAATCTGAAATAATACCTCGTTACAATAAATTCTTGCAACAAAACCCAAGTGATACTTTTAGTAACACAAGTTTATGGGACTAACCAGCTATAAGTATACGTGGCCACTAACTGGTAAATTACTTGAAAGAAAAGAATAGGTATATCATACAGCACCTCACACTGTTCTGAATACACTAAGGGCTTAGAACATAAATGGCATGGGGCGACTGGGTGGCTCAGGTGGTTAAGCGACCGACTCGGGCTCAGGTCATGATCTCACGGTTCCATGGGTTCAAGGCCTGTGGTGGGCTCTGTGCTGGCAGCTCAGAGCCTGGAGCCTGCTTCTGATTCTGTGTCTCCCTCTCTCTCTGCCCCTCCCTGACTCTCTCTCCTTCTCTCTCAAAAATAAACATTAAAATTTTTTTCAAAAAAAGGAACACAAATTGCAAAAAAAAAAAAAAAAAAAAAACCAAAAGGGTAAGGAACAAAAATTCTGTAATACAGAAACTCAGTCTATGTCATGTAATAATAGGCAATCATCTGTTTTGAGGCTTTCAAATCAGTAGTCAGATCAGAGATAGAGTAAATGATTTAAGATTTTTCTATTTGGGATGTGAAACAAAGCAGAAAGTTAACCAATAAGACAAAATGCTATCCTTAAAGCACACATACAAAAATATACCCATCTATAACATAAACAATAGGGGATAAACATCAAAATTGCTTCTTAAATTATAATCTTAGAATAACTGGATAATATCACTGCTGACTTAAAAATAGGCAAAATGGACACTGACTTGACACTAAGGGATGAAAAATGAAGACGATAATCACTGTGGAATACAAAATAGCAGAAATAATAAGACAGCAATCATAAAGCAAGCATCAGTAAGTTCAAAAGTCAGGAACACAGAAGAAATATGGGCTCAAAATTCTCTTCTTTGGGAATTTTCCTCCTTTTTGTTGGGAATAACATATTCTGACAATTACTCCCACAAAGGGAAATGCTTTTCTATAAACTCTTTTTCAAAATTACAAAGAGCTGAGAATTACACAGTAGATTTTTGGCAGTTAACCTTGGAGAGACTGTTGCTTGGAGCTGCTACACCCAAACACTAAGCTTCTCAGCAAACAGGGCCTGCTGCGGCCCATAAACTAATCTCTATGGAGGGCCCCACTGAGAGACCCACATGTTCTACAGCTAGTGCCAACACCCTTTTCAATACTCCAAAGGTTCACTTGCAACTCTGCATAAATTGCCAGTTTCTCGGCTCCAGAGACAGCTTCACCTGCAGGGTTTCATTTTTCTGCTTGACACCTTAATGTTGATTTTCTTATATACTACAAAAGAGCCCTCTCCAGTGCTTCTCACACAATTACACAATCACTCCATTGTAACTCAGGAGAGGATTAATGATTGGGTTTTATTTGATTGTAGTTTTGATTAATCCCGACTTTGTTTAATTTGTGACCTTTGCTGGAATCCCAAGGGCTGGGAATTAGAAAATGCACACTGTACCACTGTATTCTGAGCAGTTTGAGCTTGCCAATTTATTTCATGCCTCATTAGCCACAAAAGCTATGAAATCTTAGTCCAAAACAGCTTCACATTTTTTCAGGGCATGGGTACAAAATTCTGTAAGCTGTTCATTCTGATTTAAATATAGTAAGCCAATAATTAAGTCTATCCTGATTATACCCATAGAGTCTTAATTCCAATTGGCAGGTATCTCAGTAAAATATCAAACCTAGGCAAGTCATATCATGATGAAGCTGTCCTGACTTCCCAAGGATTAGAATTACTTTTTGTGAGGGTTGAAAAAAATATTAGAATATAAAAAATTAAAGTATCTGTGGATAAATTCATCTTTGGAATTCAAACTAAATCCATACGAAAAAAATTAGCCTAGTTTGTAGTACATCTTAAAGATAATACATCACAGAAAAGGTGCTGTAGGTTTTAGTTATTTATCATTTCAGAATCAGGTATTTATAACATTTTTATCAATAATTTATACTATACAACATTCTATATAAAAACTTTCCCTTTTGAGGTTCCCAGAATCAACAAATTATTTATAAGAAACTATACAAGATGCCCTTTTATATGACACTCAATTCTGCTTGTTGATTTTTAAAAAGTTCACTAAAGAATGGAAAAATTATATATATAAATGTATACTGCTTCACAAATTTTAGTTGTAGCCAAGGTCCAAAGCTCTCACCATATGACCCATTGACCTAAATTGTGCACTTTTTTGTATTCTGTCCAGTTCATTTTGTTAAAGTAGGACTAGAATCTAAAGATACTTGAAAGCAATTTCAGTTTAAAACACCCGATGATTTAAAAAATTCTCCCAATATCTAATAATTATTTCACTTTTAACCTGATTCAACAATGATTCTCACATGCCTTCCTTGTATCCTCTTCCCACAATATTTAGCTTCAGTTTCTTTTTTTTAAGTTTATTCATTTCAAGAGAGCGAGTGAGCACAGGGAGGGGCAAATAAAGAGGAAGAGAATCCCAAGCAGGCTCCACGATGATAGATTTCACCAATTATGAGATCATGACCTGAGCCCAAATCAAGAGTCAGACACTTAACCAACTGAGCCAATCCAAGAGCCCTTAGCTTCAGTTTCATAAAAATATTTGGTCTTATAAACGCCATTTTGTTTCATGTAATAATAAAAACACTTATTCCAGTTATTGATACTGTAATTAACAAAATATTTTTTAAAATTTATTATTACTTTTTTATTCTAGAGAGAGAGCGCAAGCCAAGGAGAAGAGCAGAGGGAAAGAGAATCTTAAGCAGGCTCCACACTCAGTACAGAACTGGACATGGGGCTTGATCCCACAACCCTGGGACTTATGACCTCAGGTGAAATCAAGAGTTGGACACTCAACCAACTGGGCCACCGAAGCACCCCTGATTATATTCTTGATATACAGGCAAAGAAACATAACAATCATACAACTCAAAAGATTAAATGAGATATGCAGAGTACATTAGAGAGTAGTCTAATAGCTGTTCTGGTATTCTGTTAGTATCTTTAACAGAGTGAAAATAAAGGCTCAATCTAACAAGTATGTCAAGGGTTAAGTGCAAATTGATTACAAGGGTTTCTCATATATTTAACAGTGCTCAGTTGGTCTCAAAGTGCCTATTAGCATAAAAAAGAGGTTTACCATTTAAACTGTGGATTTGTGCTTCTGGAGATAATATAATTATCAATTTTATAAAGTGATGAGAGGTAGGAGCCCTGATTCATCTTCCTTTCTGTAAACTATATTACAACGTGTTTCTTATCTTTCTCTGTCTCTCAATATACCTAGTCTAGAATGTAAATAAATAGAATATTGTGCAGGTAGAACAGCACCAGGAAAGGAAAAACCTTATCTATCTGTCTGTCTATCTATCTATCTATCTATCTATCTATCTATCTAGTATAATCTAATTGTAACAGGGTATTATGTCTGTTGTTAGATGTTTGAGAAAGACATCTTTTAAATTAAATTTTCTTTTGTCATAAGAGAGGCTTAATATTTTTAAAATAGTTTTATTGGCCAAATGCATTTCCACTTTTGTGCATTACTTATTTATGTTTTTGCCTACTTTTGTCTCAGGACCAATGCTCTCATTTCATAGATAAAGAAACAAAGGATGGAGCACCTGGGTAGCTCAGCTGGTTAAGCATCTGACTCTTGACTTAGGCTCAGGTTATGATCTCACAGCTCGTGAGTTCCAGCCCCACATCAGGCTTTGCACTGACAATGTGGAGCCTGCTTGGGATTTGCTCTCTCTCCCTCTCTCTGTGGCCCACCTTTGTTCCCTCTTTCTCTGTCAAAATAAGCTGGAAGGAAGGAAGGAAGGAAGGAGGGAAGGAAGGAAGGAAGGGAGGAAGGCAAGGCAGGAAAGGAAAAAGAAAGGCAGGCTCAGACAGGTTAAATAACTTCCTCAAGGCTCTACAGTGAATTAAACATATCCATGAAGTTAAAATGTTGGCATCTTTCTAATACAACAGGTATATAGGAAGTACTGCTGAAATACTGGTAGGCAGTAAGCTTAGCATGTAGGCTCATAACACCCTCTAGCCCAACGCCACCACCACAAAAACGGAAAAAAAATGTTTTAAAAATAACATTTGTTATTTTTGAAAAAATACTAAAACAGTAATGGGAAACATCAGAACATTTTTGATCCTTTTTTCACATATTTTGTTTAGTTTATAATAAAATTTGAATTACATACGGGAGGCAACTACCCTCTTTATGCTCAGTGGTTTACTGCCTCTAAATGTCTGACTCTGGTCTTCCAACTCTATCTCAGCTGAAGACTCTAATATGCTAGGCAAAATGGAGTGATTTTTCTGAACAGGAAACTTTGGTAGACACTGTTATAGTCACCTGTTCAATATCTATTCCATCATCTTTGTTTACTAATGGAATCTAGATTTTGAATCAGAGAGTCCTTGCCCAATGAAAACATGATTTTCTAAGCTCCTTTGTCAGTAAGAAATAAAAGGAAATCTAGCGGGTGGGTCTTTAAGTTAGACTCAGTTGGCAAATGCCTTTTGCTGCTTGTATGTGCTTCTTCATCATCTGCAATATGCATGCAAAGTCACAGTACCGAGCCATTTTGCAAGCATAAGGAGAAAAGCCATGTACGAGAGAACAGTGGCAAACAAACAATGAGCCCAGACCCTTTTGATATCATAGAACCACAAAAGCTGTATGAGACTGCCTTCCTCCATAGTTCTTGTTAGGGGAGAAAAAAAAAAAACCCTGTTCTATTAATATTTTCTTATACTTTTATTGAAATAAGGGTATTATTTGGATTTTCGTTAAAAATGAAGACAATGCTAAATTATATTAAAGTACTGTCAAAAGTAATTATTGAGAAAAATCATTCCAGCATTTATACGTCAGATAGCTTGGAGTTGAGAGGAGAGTTGGGAAGATGGGTTGCAGTTATTCAGGCAGGAATAACAGGCTAAATGCTAAAATATAAGTGGCTGCAGCAGAAACAAAGGAAACACAAACCTAAGACACTCTGCAAGTAAAATATTTCAAAACAAATTCAATTCATGTGAAAGAATGGACCAATTCATATATATGGTAGATTATTCAAGCCTAAAAATAAATGTAATTTAATAGAAGTAATTATTTTAGGACTGAGGAAAGAATCTACCAAATCAATATATTAAATGTTTCTAAAAAGAACAACTACTTTACTTCTCTGAGAGACAAATACATTGGAAAAGTCATTACCACCCTCAGTGTGTTTGTGGGTTACAAGCAAACATATCATTCTCCCCCGCAAATGTTTTTTTCTATCACCTTTCAGTTGTAAGACGAGGGGTGAAGATCGAGGTACTAAAAGTACTTTCAGCAGTACTAAATTTACAACAAAAACTCTATATGGGGGTATACAATCATATCTGCGATTACAAATAAAGAGCCCCATTTATTCCTGTTACTGATGAAATAATACAAACAGTAGCTATAGACAGGAGAAAATGTACTGCTAAGAGAAGGAAATATGCCATCCAACCTCTGAACTGAAATGCAAAAGATGAAATTATGTTCTTGGGGGGTAAAGGGGTATATAGTCCTCAAACAATGCAATTATGTATTTTGGGAAGCATAAATAATATTTGGCTTAATCTTCCATAGTACAAATTCAATCATATAAACCAACAGGAAAGTTTTCAAATTACTCACACCTAATGAAATACCATTCTATTCAGCTGTTGAAAACACTTATTTTGGGTTATATACCTCCAGAGAAAAAAGGATAGCATGGCTAGTTCAAGTGAAATAGCCAGAAGGATAACTGATAACTCTATATAAGAAAGCAATCACTCTTTTTTAAAAAAAATTTTTTTAATGTTTATTTATTTTACATTTTTTTTTAACGTTTATTTATTTTTGAGACAGAGAGAGACAGAGCATGAACGGGGAAGGGTCAGAGAGAGGGAGACACAGAATCCGAAACAGGCTCCAGGCTCTGAGCTGTCAGCACAGAGCCCGACGCGGGGCTCGAACTCACGGACCACGAGATCATGACCTGAGCCAATGTCGGACGCTTAACCAACTGAGCCACCCAGGCACCCCAATGTTTATTTATCTTAGAGGGAGACAGAGCGCAAGCAGGGGAGGGGCAGAGAGAGAGAGGGAGACACAGAATGGAAGCAGGCTCCAGGCTCTGAGCTGTCAGCACAGAGCCTGACACGGGGTTCGAACCCACAAACTGCAAGATCATGACTTGAGCTGAAGTTGGCTGCTCAACCGACTGAGCCACTCAAGTGCCCCGAGAAAGCAATCACTCTTTTTTGAGTAAAAAAAATAAAATAAAATACAATAGTGCTTGTAAATTTTCTGCCACGGATACCAACCATTTCCAAGAATTTCTAGTCTAAAATAAGATCATATCATAAGCAAACCAATAACCGCTGCCACATTACACTTACAATAACAATAATCAATCTATTACCCAGTATGTAGCTGAAAGCAATAACTTTATTTATTTTTTATATGAAATTTATTGTCAAATTGGTTTCCATACAACATCCAGTGCTCATCCCAACAGGTGTCCATCTCAATGCCCATCACCCCCCTCCCCCTTCCCCCCACCCCCCATCAACCCTCAGTTTGTCCTCCGTATTTAAGAGTCTCTTATGGTTTGCCTCCTTCCCTCTCTGTAACTTTTTTTTTTCTCCTTTCCCCTCCCCCCTAGTCTTCTGTTGAGTTTCTCAGGATCCACATATGAGTGAAAACATATGGTATCTGTCTTTCTCTGCCTGACTTATTTCACTTAGCATAACACTCTCCAGTTCCATCCATGTTGCTACAAATGGCCAGATTTCATTCTTTCTCATTGCCAAGTAGTATTCCATTGTATATATAAACCACATCTTCTTTATCCATTCGTCAGTTGATGGACAATTAGGCTCTTTCCATAATTTGGCTATTGTTGAAAGTGCTGCTATAAGCATTGGGGTGCAAGTGCCCCTTTGCATCAGCACTCCTGTATCTCTTGGGTAAATTCCTAGCAGTTGAAAGCAATAACTTTAAAGACTAATTTAATTCCAAATAAAACCAGAGGCTTTTCACTGTGTTTCTTAAAGAACAAAGTCTCAAAGGGAAAATGGGAAAGGAAGAAATTATTCAGAAATAGTGCATCCATGTAAGTGAACACATATTACATCAAAATTGTAAAATTCAACATTAAAGATGGAGCAGGAAACTAAAACTAAGCCAATTCTCTCAAGATTTATGTGTAAAATCCTTGACCCAGGCTAAAAGATCCCACATGATGTAAGTCCTGCCATCTTCACATATCTTGGATATTTTCAAACCCATTGTCTACACTTCCCACACTAGCTTTCTTTCAGATCCTCAAATAAACTAAGCTTGTTGCCACCACTGGACCTCTGTTCATGTTGATTCCTTTGCTTGGAATATTCTTCTCCTCTTCTAATCCTTTACTGGCCCCCTAGTAATATGGCTCTCCTACTCATTCCTCAGGTTTTTTTTTTTTTTTAATCTGAATCTTTAAAAATTTACTTTAAAAAAGTGTACTTTCTTCAGCTTACTGAAATATTGGTATATAACATATAAGTTTAAGGTGTGCTACATGATGATCTGACACATGTGTATACTGCAAAATGATTACCACAAATACCATTCTAACTCATTTCTATGAATTCAGTTTTCTTAAGATTTCATAAAAAAGTGAGAACATACAGTGTTTGTCTTTCTCTGTCTGACTTATTTCACTTAGCATAATGTCCTTAAGGTCCACCCATAGGATCGTAAAAGAGAGAATTTCCTTTTTTATGGCTGAATAATATTCCACTGTATATACCTATACCATATGTTCTATACCTGGTCCATTGATGGACATATTGAGTTGTTTTCCATGTCTTGGCTATTGTAAATAACACTGCAATGAACATGAGAATATGGATAGCTCTTTGAAATAGTGTCATTTCCTTCAGATAATACACAAAGAAGTAGGACTGATGAATAATATGGCAGTTCTATTTTTAACATTTTAGGGAATCTCCATATTGCTTTCTATAGTGGCTGTACCAATTTACATTTCTATCTATAGTACAAAAGGGTTCTCTTTTCTCCATAGACTTGCCAACACTTGTATGTCATCTTTTGTCTTTTCATTAACAGCCATTTTATCAAGTATGAGGTGATATCTCATTGTGTCTTTGATTTGCGTTTACCTGATGATTAGTGATACTGCACATCTTTTCATGTACCCATTGGCCATTTTTGTCTTCTTTGGAAATGTTTATTTCAATTCCTTTGCCATTTAAAAACTCAGATGCTTTGTTTTTGGGGGATTGTTTTGTTTGCTGTTGCATTATATGAATTCCTTATGTATTTAAGCCCTTATCAGATAGATGGTTTGCAGTATTTTCTCCCATTTCAAAGGTTGCCTTTTCACTTTGTTTCTTTGGCCATGAAGAAGCTTTTTAGGTTGATGTAGTCCTAATTATTTATTTTTGCTTTTGTTGTTTTAGCTTTTGCCATCACATAAAAAAATCATTGCCAAGACCAATGATCAGGATTTCACACCCCCCTTACCTATTTCTGCTAGTAGTTTTATACTTTATGGTCTTACATTTAAGTCTTTAACTCATACCAAATTAATTTTGTGTGGTACAGGATAGATGTCCAGTTTCATTCTTTTGCATGAGAATATCCAGTTTTCCCAACCACATTCACTGAAGAGACTAATGTTTCCCCATTGAGTATTCCTGGCGCCCTTGTCAAATATTAGTTGACTGTACTGTGCAGAGGTTTATTTCCAGGCTCTCAATTCTGTTCTACTGTTTTGTTTGTCTGCTTTCATGCAAGTACCATACTGCCTGTGCTTGGAGGAGGAGTGATGGGAGTAGTGTGAATCTATCTTTTCTACCCTCCTCAGTGTGTCTTTTCTTATTTCTGTGTTTTATGCAGATGCTGTAATGCCTCACATGAATCCTTGGTTCCTGTGAAGGTATTTTTGCACAGAGACTGTTATTCAAATTGATATTTCTGGCAGGGGCAAGAGTGTTAGAAATTCCTATGCCATCATTTTGCTGACATCAGTCTCATTCCTTAGGTTTTAAATGCCACTTCACAAGGAAGATCACTGCAGATTAGTTCAGACTCTGTTATAATTTTCATTTAATACTATACTTTTTGTTAGTTAGACATCACAATCATAATTAAATTATTTGTGTAATGTGTACTCTCCTCACTAGGGTTTTAGAGACAGGGACTGAACACATCTTGTTCAAAATTATATTATTAACGTCCAGTATGGTTCCTGAGACATAGGTACTATTCCAGACATTTATTAAAAGACAGGAAAAAAAAAACACAAAGAAACAAAGAAACAGGGGGAAGAGGGATGGCCATGGTTGTTTCAGCCCCCTGTGCCCTCCTTTCCTCTGATTTGTCTATGTAGAAAGTCATCCTATTCTGCTCTCTGCCATATAGTAAAATGTAGTTATTCAGCTGTGCTAGTGGGTAGATCTAATTCTGGAGTAAAATATTAGAAAGGCCCCTTGGCTGCAAATATAAAGTCATGTATTCTGATCAGCTTTATCAGTATAAACATATTATTTTCATCTCCCTTTTCTGACTTCTCTAACTCTCAACTAGATCCAAACTCAGAAAGGTAAATGCAAAATATCTTTGGTAAGTGCTACAAAATTTATCTGCCTAGGAGTAAAACCCAGAAAAAAACTTGGTCTTTTAACTATATATAGTACCATTTTTAGAGGTTGAAACTACTAATGGTTTTCTTCTAATTCCCTAATGTACTAACCTCATTAGGATATTTGGGGATTATTCATTGAGATTATTCAATTAATATTTTAGTAATAAATAATACATCAGTAATTAATAGCCAAAGTCTGTTTGAAGTGTTTCACATACATTTATTTAATCCCCTCAACACTGTAGATTATTAATTCCCATTTTATAAATGAGGAAACTGAGTAATTGAGAGGTTAAATATCTTGCTCATGGCACAGATAGGAAATGGTGAAGGCTATTTTAAAACCAAACCAGGTCCCAGAGTCTTAGTAAATGCACTGTTTTGTTAAATGCATGTTTCAGTTAAGTGTGTGTGTGTGTGTGTGTGTGTGTGTGTGTGTGTGTGTGACAGAGTGAAAGAGAGAGAGGTGAAAAGAGGTGAGGAGCAAGAAAGAAGACAGAACGGGACAGGGAGATGTAAAATGTTTTTGTACTGGGGTCAAAGTCAAAGGAATTTGAAAGCTATTGTTCTTAATTAATATGTCATGCTGTCTCCCCATAGGTAGATGAAGACTCTGTTAATTGCAAGTATACAATTTACTCACTTCCCCTACAGTTTGGCAGGGCATAGTTACTCTTGAACTAATAAGATGCCATCAATACTTATTATTAGCTAATCTTACTCTTTATGATACTACCACAGTTCCCAAAGCACCAGGTAAACTCACAGGTGCACTGCAAAATATTTTAAATTTTTGGGGGAAACATAGTGACATCTGTCAGACAATGTGAAAATTACTAGCTCAACGTAGTTTATAGTTTCAACACTAGATGATGATATACCTTTTCATGACAATCTATCTTTGTGAAACTGAGTTTTTGATGGTTGTTGTGATTAAAAGCAACTAAGATGTGAAAAACTGCAGCACCCAACAAGCACACACCCCATTAGTAAGTTAAAGTGATTTAAGAATGAAATTAAAATGTTATTTTTTCATTCAAAGTATCTCTATTATTTTTTAAGTAATCAATAAGTTAAGTAATTAGAATACAAATATTTAAATTGTGTGAACTTAATCACTATTAGGAACTGTTGGTATTTATTTTGGCCAAGAGGTCATGAAAAATTTACCGATTATACTGAAACCAAGAGAGTTTGGGAACCTCTGTCCTACTCTAAGTAAATGGACTTCCTTTAAGGATGTTATAAGATCATGTCTAGCATGTAAGTTTGAAGAAATATCAAGTACTCCTTCATTTTGTGCATGTGGAACAACATAAATGGTCTTTGTTTTTCATTAAAAATTCCTCATTTTAATATAATTGAAGGTGAGCTCATTTTAAATCTCAGGTCTTTATCAGCTTCTAATCTGCTGCAAAACTGTGATCCAAGGGGAAACTGCCTATGAAGTGATCACTACCATTCATGGAAAAAAGCTTAGAAACAGAGCTAAAACAGAAAAAGAATCTCAACTGCAAAACTATCATGATTCAGCAGCCACTCACCTCCCATGTTCCCTTTATCCCTGTCAGAGGCTAGAACATTGCCCTACCTTACGAGCTATACCGCTATTTTTTAAATAATGAAATAAGGTCTTGCATATGCACAATGAGCCTTCCCACAAATGTGACCTTTGGGATTTATCTCCTGATATTTTTAACCATGTTGTCAGTATTCAGATGGGATTTACAATGAATCAAAGATACTACTGTTCACACCACATTATATCTACAATAGAATGCAATAAGATACCATAATATTTTCATTTGGTACTTTTTATTAGCCTACAGTTCAGTTCTAGTCAATGAAATACACAGTGCTTTCTAAGTTGAAAGCCTCTATTTATAGCACTTCTTTAAGAAGCTGAGATGAAAAAGGAATACCACAGATGACAGGACTCCTCTGACCTAAAAAGCAAGTAAATTACTAACTGCTCGATTTTAAATAAAAATCTTGGGTGGAATAAAGGAATCATCAACTTACCTAAACGGTGACTGGTGACTATAGGGGTACTCTGGTGTTAGTTTAAAATAAAGACCAAACACAGCTCTGGAACTATCTTATGATTTAAAAGTGAAAACAAAGATGTAATTATTAGAAAGATGCAACAGGTAAGCACTAAAGCTAAAAAGTGGTAGGATGAGAAGAAACTCCTTCAACTACTGGTGACACCCAGAGTTGACTTCAAAGGGAAGTCACTTTATTTGAAACTCAGTGTGTAAATTCTACTCAATCCCAAGTACTAAAACATGATAAACACAATTCCTGGGCCTATGGACTCACTAAAAGCATTATGTTCAAAACCACAAAGAGGGGGATGGAGGAATGGAGAGATTTGGGGGGTTGAAAAAAGGGAAGAAAATACCTCAACTGAGAATCAAATAGTAAGGAACTTATTTTATGAAACACTTACTAAATTTACATATTCCTTCTGTATTTATTGGCTCAAAATTAAGTGACCCGATTATCTGCACAAAAACAGAATTAATTTATTTTTTATCCAAAGAAAGTGACAACAATTGCCATTTGCTAAAATAGCTCTCAACTTAGTGATAAAAGAGATGGGTTATAAATGGTCTCTAGGGCTTTTCTTGCTCTGGAGTCCATCAGTACTTTCCAGGATGGTGACTGGGAAGAAGAGGGTATTTACCCACACTATCCCTATATGAAACCTCCCCTAACACAACCATGTCAAAATATTTCTATTGTTTGCATATGATAAATGCATAAAAGAGTGTGTGTGTGTGTGTGTGTGTGTGTGTAGTACAATTATTTGGATACTTTCTAACCAATGGAGTAACAATAAAATGAGAGGAAAATACTCTTAATTAGCACAGACCCAACTAGAATATGTGTGTTTGTTTTGGTAAAGAAACACTCTGATTAGTCTCTCTTGCACATCTGGAAATTACTGACATCTTTCAACAATATTACTTCACTCCTAGCGAGAAGAGCTGTAGAGTCTATTTAATAGTGTAACAATTTAACCCACCTCCTGGTGTCTTAGAATTTTAATACTGAGGGTTTTAATTACAGTAAGCCTGCCAACAAAATAAAAGTAAAACAAAAAATCAGACCTAGAAATAACAAGAAAAGTCCTTAAGCACATTTTTTACATGGAAAGATAGAAATACACAAGCACAGTGTGACTGTCTTATCTCTTCAGGAAATTAGTAGCCAAAAAGGTTCACTCCTCCAGTTTCTACTTCAGTATTAATGGGTTGAGCAATTACCACATGGAACAAACCCCTTTAATACCACCTGGTCTACTTCCCAGCAGTGAATTCCACTCCCAGGCTTGTCATGGCTCATTTAGATAGTACAGTAAGTTTCCTCTGTAAGTCGGCTCCTAGAGCTTACAGAATTTAAGATATAATGAGATACGAAGGTGTTTATCATGAGGTAGAATGGAACTCTGAGCCAAAGCAACAGGAGTTGGATATCATGAGCAGGCTGGGAACAGAAAGGTTTTTTTTTTCCTCTAAAGTATACTGGAAAAATAAACTATTCCATAAGACACACAAAGTTTGGGTAAAGATGAAAGTTTTTAAGCAGAAGTAAACCTCTACCTTATAAAACCTTAAAGAGAACAAAATAAGATTTCAGAAATACAGATCGAGAGGGGCGAGCACATCTTTCATCATTGCCTCTTGCTACCTTTCCACATAAAATTTTGGTTTGAGAGAGTTGTAATCTACTCCATCCCTTAAGAAAAAACAAAATTTTTGAAACATATAATATGTCTAAAAAGTAACAATCAAAACTCTTGTTATGGATTTCGAAGACTTCAGGAAGGAAAAGTATGTATACAAAAATAAAGGCCAGCAAAAATTAAGAGAGAAGGAGAAAAAAAACTACCATATTGAAAATAAATTTAGTTTAAATGGAACTTATAATTCTGATTAACATTATGAACTAAGCCAACATAAAAAGGCCCTCCCCTTGTGCTCCAAACTCATGAAATTACTCATAAAACAGAAAATAATTAGGTATCAAGCACGAGCTAAACCAGAAATGCCAATAACGAAGACCAAACCCAAAGTCAAAGCACTGATGGAGTTTAAGTGAAATGGCTCATGAGGGGTAAAAAAAACCAGGTTAGAGGCCTTAATAGCTAAGGACTAGGGAACAGATTCCAGGATTCAGGCTCAGGAAGAGATGGAAATGATCTATATGTATAAAGCTAAAGAAAGTCACAAAGGTTTGTTCCATCTGTAAAATGGGGACCAGAAAAACTCTGCCTACCAGGCCAATGGAGCAGCAAAGAGTCTACAGTTATGAGTGGGAAAACAGTCATCCGTGAAAAATCATTAGGTTCACGCGATACAGAATTCCAAGCACAGCGATTCATATAAAAATTGATCCAGAAACAGTGAATGTATTTGGTCCCTGCACAAAGTCAAAGCTGATCTAAAGAAATAAGACTTCTAAGAAAAGTAGTCCCACAGAAGATGAGTTCATTATCAAAAATTACAAACCTATATATATAAGAAAAATTCTCATGAGAAAAACTTAAAAGTTACAACAAACTGTAGAATTCACATTGTAAAAATTGGAAATAACTGAGCTGTGTTAAAGGGCATTTAAAAAGAAATAACAGGGGGCACCTGGGTGGCTCAGTCAGTTAAGTGTCCGACTTCAGCTCAGGTCACGATCTCGTGGTCCCTGAGTTCGAGCCCCGCGTCCAGCTCTGGGCCGGTGGCTCGGAGCCTGGAGCCTGCCTCCGATTCTGTGTCTCCCTCTCTCTCTGTCCCTCCCCCATTCATGCTCTGTCTCTCTCTGTCTCAAAAATAAATAAATGTTAAAAAAAAAAATTAAAAAAAAAAAGAAATAACAAAAGCTCTCCTTACAGAATGCCATGTATCATCCTCTTTATCCCTTCCAATCAATTTGCTGATGCTTAAGGCATACTGAAATGAGGCAAGTAGGAGGCAATTGTAGAAGACTATATTGGGATGTCTGGGATGTCTAACCAACATCCATACTACTCCTACCTCTTAGCTTCTTCCTTCCAACATTTTTAATGTATTCACTCCTTCCACAGTGTGGATCAAAGATAAAGACCCCATCTCGACCTCAGAGGTAGATTCTAATTAAAACAAGGTAAAAATGGTAATCCTATTTTCCTTTCCCAATCACTTGGCATATGATTCAGGCTGGCCAAATGGATGTCGAAGGGAAGCCTATATGGAGGAGGCAGGAGAAGGCTTCTGAAAAAGTGGTTCTTGTATCTAAGGAACACCTGAAAATGGTTAGCATCATCTTGATAACAGCCTGAGGATACAATCAACATACAATCTGAGGCCAGTATACCCATTCGGTGGATAATTTTAAACATTTCTACTGTAGCTATATTTATGTCTCCTTTGCTTACCTTTTATAGATTATGCTTTCTCACTACAATGCAATAATATTGTGAAATCAACACTGAGTACTTTCCCTAATTTCATGAAATGAAACCACCCTACCCTCTATAACACATGGATTAAGGAGAAAAGCTCAGGAAACCAAAAGACTATTATAATACAAAATGAGAAATTTTTGTATATCAAAATATGGATATAGCTAATGGGAGTCTTAGAAAAAAAATTTATAGCATTCAATAATAACTAAAAATATTCAACTCAAGTAACTTGTGGGACGCCTGGGTGGCTCAGTCGGTTGAGCATTCGACTCTTGATTTGGGCTCAGGTTATAATCCCAGGGTCATGGGATTGAGCCCTGCATCAGGATCCACTCTGAATGTGGAACCTGCTAAGATTCCCTCTTTCTCTCCCTCTGCCCCTCTCCCCTGCTCATGTGCGTGCTCTCTCTCTCAAAAGAAAAAAAAAAAAAAAAGGAAGAAAGAAAAAGAAAAAACGTTTTAAAAAAGAAGAAAAGAGTAACTTGAAAAAACCAAACATTGTAAATGTAAGAAAAATAGAAGAAATTCATAATAGAAGAGAATCCAGTGGAGTAAAATCAAATAGATATTGAACAACATCCAAATCTGGCTCCTTAAAAAGAAATATAAAGGAGTCAAACTTCTAGTGACATCGAACATGGTCGGGGGGGGGGGGGAGTCAAAAAGTATATGAATGAAAACAGGACATAAATACAGTATAGATTTTGAAAGTACCCACTAATCAGAAATAATAGCACTGAACTGTTAGATAAGTGAGAAACTTTTATTGTGTTAAGTCACAGAAAGTTTGGGGTGAGTTTTTTACAACAGCTTGTGCTACTCTAATAAAACTAATAAAGGGGTAATAGGGTATACAATAGCAACATCTGCTTTAAAAAAAAAAATAACCCTTTTGCACACCAGCAATAAAAATCAGAGCATTTAACTGAAAAAAAAAAATAGCATTAATATGAAAAGAGTAAGGGTTCCAAACAATTCAGACACAGAACACTGAATAGAGATTGGTTCTGCCACTACCAGAACTTAAAAGTAAAACAGTAAATAAAATCATAATGAACTAGCACAGCAATAACAAATAGGTGAATGGAAAATTGTACAGAGTCCAGAAACAGACTCAAGCAGGAACTCACTATGTTATATGGATGGCAGCAGAACCGACTTTCCAAAGGGGAAAAACTAAAAACATTTTCCTCACACCAAACAATTCAGATATATTAAAGACTTACACGTAGAAACAAAACTTTCACACATATAAAACCAATTCTTTTAAAATATATGATCTCCAGAATGTCTTATCAAAGGATGCACTCCACTCATACTGGCCTTTTATTTTTATATTCACCCACAGAACCATATGCCTCATTCTATAAAAAACTCTGTGTTTAAGTCTATAAGCTCTGTAAAGTTAGGAACACACAAACACATATCTCAATGAGTACTTTATCCACCATATTTAGCATAATTTCAGAAATGTATTAAGACTAGAAACAAGGCATAAATATTGTAAAATGCACTAAAGAAACAAAACAGAGACTGAAGTTTAGGGGAACTAGGGCTGACAAACAAGATTAGGCAGGTTTCTCTATAGCCAATGTGATCTGGTGTAAGCCATGAGAAAAAAGTAGAACCATAAAAGGCAGAATTATGAAGAAAGCATTTAAGACTGAAGAATGGTTTTAGTAAAAGTATTTAGGGAAGGAGAATATAAGGTAAATTTGAATAATTAGATGTTTCTGGAGAAGGAAGATAAAAAGTATAAAGGGAAATAAAGCCAGAAATTTATCTAGAGACAAAATTACAGGTTTGATTGGAATATGGACCTTCTAAAGGTTTTTAAAGACAAACCTGTAAGTACAACACAATTAGATATAAAAGTAGGAATAAATAAAATAAAAGTAGGAATTGCTTATAAATAAATGTTTCAAGTAGAAGCCGGGATATTAGGAGCACCTGGGTGGCTCAGTCAGTTGAGCATCCGACTTTGGCTCAGGTCATGATCTTGCGGTTCATGAGTTTGAGCCCCACACTGGGCTTGCTATTATTAGCAAGGCAGAGCCTGCTTCAGATCCTCTGTCCCCTTCTCTGCGCCCCTCCCCTACTTGCCCTCTCTCAAAAATAAATAAACATTTTTAAAAGCACCTGGATATTAGAAAGGTCATGATAGTACTTTTATCTAGTTCATATTCAACTCAGTAATATGCATTATACTGGCCACTCCCTAAGATGAAAAAAAGAAAATGAAAGCAGTAACATGGAACTTTATTATATTTCATGTTATGGGAGCAGGGAAATGAATATTTCTAATATCAGCCTTTTGACAAAAGAAAAAAGGAACAGTGAATACAGATCTTGATTATTTTAAAAAAATAAATAATATCCATAGAGCATATCTGAATCAATCACACTTTTATAAGAGAATCATCTTATTTGCACTGTCTTGCTCTTTTTATGATTTTAATGCCCAATTCCAAATTTAACCATTAGATAAAGGCAATTTGATAATCCTAAGGATTTCAAATGTTTTATAAATGAGCTAAGAAAATGCATATACAAAGAAAAAGAAATGAGAGCAAAACAAAAAACAAGACTCCAAAAACCCAAAAAACAAAAGGCAACCGAAAAAACCAAAAACCAAAAGAACAAAACCCAAAGAAATAACAAAAGAAAAGGAAGGTTGTATGAGGTAGGCGTACCCAAAGACAAAGGAATACCAAAGGACTGCTATATTTGTGGGTACTTTGAGCTTGAAAGCTAACACCAAACATGGCGCCAGAGCCCTAAAGAGGGAGATATATTTTGGTAAATCCATTCTAGATGTGTACATTACCACCTATGAAACTCAAGTTCAATTTCAAGACCAAAAGTGCTTGCTATCTCTAATAGTTAGTAACCAACCACCTAGCTCTAAAAAGCAACAGTATCTCTAACCAGAAAATGCATTGGTCAGAAACACACTGAGAAGAAATAACTTCATTCTGAGTGGAAAATTATACCAGTGTTGATGGGGTATTATAAGAATGTCACTATGTGGAAGAAAAGACAAAGAATGAATCCAGCCACAACTGCTTTCATATGCACAGCAAAGATATCCTTTGTTAAAATAAGAGGTTCATCTGTTTTCCCTCAGACAATGACTTAGGTCTGAAATTGATGTGTGTATCACAAATATTTTCCATAGCAACAGTTCCTAACCAAACAAGGATCTTTTTAAAAAAAGTAAATTCCACGCCCAATGTGGGCCTCAAACTCACAATGGCGAGATCAAGAGTCTGATGTTCTACTGACTGGGCCAGCCAGGAGCCCCCCAAATAAGCATCTTTTATTTAATTTCCTAGATTATTAAACCAGAGAGAAAAGATGAATCCTGGGCTAAACAATGTTCAATGTGTCCTGAAAATCTAACTTGTAGAAAAGACAAATAACACAAAGGCTATTTTAAAAAGTTATTTGCCTTTATATTCTCTTAGAATACTTTCACTTTGAAGATAAAAATAATTTAGTACAATTCAAAAAATATATACTGTGTGCCAGTTACGTGTTGGGTTCTAGGCTTATTTCCAGAGATCCAAAATAAGCAACACTTCTGAATGTCAGGTGTCTGGAGGAAAATAAAGCCTGCAAAAAAATGACTGTAACACAATGGGGTAAATCCTATGGAAACACACATGCAGGGCGTCTGGGTGGCTCAGGTGGTTAAGCATCCAACTTGGGCTCAGGTAATAATTTCATGGTTTGTGAGTTTGAGCCTTGCATTGGACTCTGTGCTGACAGCTCAGAGCCTGGAGCTTGCTTTGGATTCTGTGTCTCCCTCTCTCTCTGCCTCTCCCCTGCTAGCTTGCTCTCTCTCTCTCTCTCTCTCTCTCTCTCTCTGCCTCTCCTGTGCTAGTTCTCTCTCTCTCAAAAATAAACATTAAAAACAATTTTTTAAAGAAACACACAGGTAATAGATATTTAACATCATTTGTAAAGTTCTGTACAAAATCCTTTACAGATATATACCTTTTATCTTTAACATTTAGTTATTTCCATTTTCTTAATGGTGTCTTTTGAAGAAGTCCAATTTATCAATTTTTTTCTTTTATGGTTGGTGTCTTTTGTATACTGAGAAATCTTTGCCTACTCCAAAGCTTCCTGTTTTCCTCCAGAAGATTATGGTTTTACCCTTTATTTTTAAGTCTAAGATGCATTTTGAATTAATTTTTGCATATAGTATAAGGTTTTTACCTCATATTGACCCTACAAACATCAATTATTGAAAAGATGTCTGTTTCTCCATTGGTGCCTTTGACTGTTAATAGGTAAGTCTATTGCTATACTCTTTATTCTGTTTTATTATTTTATATGCCAGTCTTCATGCCAATACTACATTTTTTTATTACTGTCATTTTATAGCAAGAGTTTAAATTAGATAGTACAAGTCTTCCAACTCAGTTCCTTTCAAAATTGGACTCACCCTACCATATCCATTGCAATTCCATATAAATTTTAGACTCCCAATTGTCAGTTTCTATCCAAAAACCCCCTGTGATTTTGGCTGTGATCGAGGTGCAAATATAAATCAATTTGGGGAATATGGGTATCTTAAAGCTTCCTTATTCAAATCATAAACTAGATATATCTCTATTATGTAGGTGTTTTTAAATTTTTCTCTGAGTATATTCTGTAGTTTTTAGTGTAAAGATCTTATATGATTTTTGTTAAATTTATTCTGAAATACTTTATGTATTCTGATGCCATTATAAATAACATTTTCTAACATATCAGTTTCCATTTATTTGCTGCCAGTATATGGAAATACAACTGATTTTTATGTATTGCGCTGCTTAATCACATTATCTGTGTATAAAGAATACTGTACTACCTTTTGAATTTTATTCTTTCTTTTCTTGACAAAATTACATAACTAGGATCTCCAATGTAATTATGAACAGTGGGATAAAAGTGGACATCTTTTTTTTCATTTATCTATTTAATATATTGTCAAGTTAGCTAATATACAGCATATACAGTGTGCTCTCGGCTTTGGGGGTAGATTCCCATGATTCATCGCTTCTAAAAATGGACATCATTATATCCTTTGCAATCTTAGAGGGAAAGTGTTCAACTTTCATCATTAGGTGCGACGCTAGCTGTGAATTTTTCATTTGTTTTCTTTATTGAACTGAAGAAACTATTTTCTACTCCAAGTAAGTTAAGAGTTTTTATCATGAATCGATGTTGCCTTTTGTCAAAACAGGTTTCTCAATGTACTGATAATTGTATCATTTTTATTCTCTTAATGTAGTGAATTTAATAAATTCATTTTTGATACCTGAACAAACCTTACATTCCATAAATAAGCCTAATTTGGCTGTTAATATGTTAGCTTTCTTCTTATGTTAGATTCAATTTTCCAAGACTGTTGGGGACTTTAATGTCAATGTTCATGAGGTAGACCGACTTGTAATATTCTCCTTTTATCATGTCCTTGCCAGATTTAGATGTGGGACAAATTCTGGTCTCAAAGATGAATTAAGTATTTCCTTCTCTATTTTCTGAAAGAGTTTCTATAAGACTGTTATTATTTCTGGGGTGCCTAGGTGGCTTAGTCGGTTAAGCATCTGACTTCGGCTCAGGTCATGATCTCAAAGCTTGTGGGTTTGAGTCCTGTGTTGGGCTCTGTGCTGATAGCTCAGAGCCTGGAGACTGCTTCAGATTCTGTGTCTCCCTCTCTCTCTGCCTCTCCCCTGCTTGCACTCTGTCTCTCTTAAAAATGAATAAAGATTAAAAAAAATTTTTTAAAAGATTATTAATATTTCTTACTTAGACGTTTAGTATAATTCACCAGTGAAGACATCTGGGCCTGGAGTTTTATTTGTGGAAATGTTTTTGATTATAAATTCAGGATCTTTAGTAGATACAGGCTGGTTGATTTTATATTCCTAATTCTGAGCCAGTTCTGATGAACTATTTTTCAAGGAATTTGTCTATTGTACCTAAGTTATCACATTTATTGGTATAAACGTATTCTAAATGTTCATTTAAAAAACACTTTTTGTTTTAATGTTTGTTTATTTTTGAGATAGAGAGCATGAGTAGGGGAGGAACAGAGAGAGATGGAGACACAGAATCCGAAGCATGGTCCAGGCTCTGAGCTGTCAGCACAGAACCTGACACGGGACTCGAACTCACAAACCATGATATCCTGACCTGAGCAGAAGTCAGATGCTTAACTGGCGGAGCACCCAGGTGCCCCTAAATATTCTTATTGTCTTCTCAAATGTCCTTAGAATCTTGAATGATATCCCTTGTTCCCTCTTTCATTCCAAATATTGTTAATTCTTGTGTCTTCCTTCTTCCTTGGATGAGTCTTGCTAGGGGCCTATCAATTTATTAATTCTCTGACAAACCATGGTTGACTTTGTGAATTTTCTGTGCTGTTTTCTATTTCCTTGATTTTTGCTCTTATCTTTATTATTTCCTCCTTTCTATTTACTTTTGTTTACACTTTGGTCTTTCTTTTTCTAATACTGTAGTGTAGAAACTCAGATAACTGAATTTGTACTTTCTTCTTTTCTGATACAGGCATTCAAAAGTGGAAGTTTCCCACTTAAGTACTAGTACAACTATATAACACAAAATTGAACATTTATATTTTCATTAAGTTCAAAATGATTTCTCATAATCCTTATGATTTTTCTGAGCCGTGGTATTTAGAACTGTATTATTTAATTTCCAAACATTTGAGAGCCTTCCCAGATATCTTATTAATTTCTAACTTAATTCCATTGTGGTCAGAGAACAATTCTGACATATTTAGTCTTCTGAAACTTATTAAATTTATTTTTATGGTCCAGCATATGGTCTACATTGGTGAACATTCCATACATATTCAGAAAACATATACGTCCTTCAGTTGTTGGGTGTACTATTCTATAAATATTAAATAAGTCAAATTGATAGTCTCGAATAATCTGTATTTTTACTGCTTACTTTTTTAACATTTATTTATTATTGAGAGACAGAGAGACACAGAGCATGACAGGGGAGGGGTAGAGAGAGGTAGAATCCGAAGCAGACTCCAGGCTCCCAGCAATCAGCACAGAGCCTGATGCGGGACTCGAACTCACAAACTGCGAAATCGTGGCCTGAGCCGAAGTTGGTCACCCAACCAACTGAGCCACCCAGATGCCCCTACTGCTTATTTTTTTATTCACTTATTCTATCAATTTCTGAGAAAGAGGGGTTATAATCTCCAGTGATGACTAAGGGCTATGGATTTGTCTGTTTTTCACATTAGTTCTTTCAGTTTGCCCTTCATGAATTGTGAAGCTCTGTTATTAGGTATATACATTATGTAAAGAACCGCTGTGTCTTTCTAATGAATTGTCTCCTTTATCATTATGATAAATCCTCCTTTAATTCAGGAAGACTCTTTGGAAGTCTCCTGCATCTGATATTAATATAGCCATACCAGGTTTCTTTTGGATTACTATTTACAAGGACCATCTTTTTCCATTCTTTAATTTCAAGATCTGTGTTTATAACAGTATATGTCTTACAGACAACATTGCTTCTTTTTTTAAATTCATTCTGATAATCTCAATCCTTAATGTTTTAGCCCATTTCACTTTGACATAAGTATCGATACATTGAATTTCTATCTATCATACATTTATCCCTTCTATTCTTTGTTGCTCTGTTGTTCCTTTCTTGCCCTTTTTTTTCTGAGTAAATGAAATAATTTTAGTATTATGTTTTATTTCCTCTACTGAATTTTCAGGGAAGGTTGTTTTTTTTTTTTTATTTCTGTTTTTGTGGCTAACTTTTTGAAGTTGCTTTACAGCTAACAATATGCATCCTTAACTTACCACAGTCCATTAAGATCAGAAATTATAAATCTTCACAACTGATACTTCCTACTTTCTATTTCACAAAGGTAACAACCTTAAAATATAAAGTTTCTCCCCAACCTCTTGTGCTATTATGGTCATATTCCCTTTTATATACATCATAAACTCCACCAAATAATGCTGTTACTTTTGCTTTAAATAGTCAGTTGTCTTTTAAAGAATGATAAAAAAAAAAAAGTTTCTATAAATCTCAACTAATTTACCAGGTTTGGTGTTCTTTATTCTTTCCTACCGATTCATGTTCCCATCTGGTTTCATTTCCTCTCAGCTGAAACATCCATTCATAACTTCTTATAGAAGAGTGTGCCTTCTAGAAATGAAGACTTTTCATGTTTGTTTATATGAAAATGTCTATATTTAATCCTAGTTTTTTAAGAGTCTTTTTATTTGGCCATAGAATTCTAGGCTAATAATTTTTTCTCACTACTTTAAAAGAAGCTCCATTTCTTTTTATCTCCAATTTTTTTTTTGAGAGAGAGAGAGAGAGAAGGGAGGGCCGGAGAGAGGGGGACATTCTTACATACAAACCATATATATCCATGGGGCAGAGAAAGCACTATAAAAGCTGAAAAAGAGAGGTACTTTGGGAGCCTTTATCTGTAAAGCTCAATGCTTTACTTGCTACTTAGAGATTATTCCAGTCATTTGAGGCTCTTCACATGAAAAAGATGATTAAGAAGTATGATTTTTTTTTTTTTAAGAATATGGTTTCTTCTGTTTAGAAGTTACATCTGGGGGCATCTGGGTGGCTCAGTCGGTTGAGCGTCTGACTTCGGCTCAGGTTATGATCTCACCGTTCATGGGTCTGAGGTCTGCGCTGACAGCTCAGAGTCTGGAGCCTGCTTCACATTCTGCGTCTCTCTCTCTATGTCTCTCTCTCTGTCCCTCCTCCACTTGTGCTCGCACCCTCTCTCAAAAGTAAATAAATAAACATTTAAAAAAAAAAAAGTTACACCTGACTCTAAATGGCAAAAAAGTGGATTAAGGCTTTAAGGGAGGAGAAAGGCATGGGATATTTGGGGTTATTTGTAACTGATTCCAATTCAGGTCACAAGAAAATAAAAAGATTTGAGAAAAACATTTGTAATACACATGCCGTTTTGTGAGAAGCTGAGCATCATGATCAAAGTTTAGGAGCACAAAGAGGTAAAAAATTCTAATAATTACTACATCCATTAAAGCCATTTCTTCTACTGTTCTATAACAACTTAGAGCCCCAAGTAAACTATCAGTCTGATGAGGAAAGACGCTAGTAACAGTTAAGATCATTCCATAAGGTGGGTATATAAGTGAGCTGGAGATCAGGGCTGAAAAAAAGGAGGCAAAATTAAGGAGTTAATCAAGACTAGAGAGGAAAACCCAAAGTCCCAAGGGATAGTTGATTATAGACACACATCCTGCTTTATCATTTCAACAAGGATGGGCCCACCAGTGTTGTTGATAGTTATGCTATACAACATACTTTGTTTCCTTTTTCAATTCAAGTATAGGAAATTTTTATATTTATGTGATTTCCTAAAGAATATTTAAACTTCTGTATTTTAGGCCGCTGTGAAAAATGCTTCCAACTTCACCATAAGTCTTTTATCATAGGTCTACTGCTTCCAAGATAGGCATCTGATGGAACCATAAATAAATGTGGCTTTGCAAAAAGTACACATATTCTTATGTAACTTAGAATGCACTTCAATTTGTTACTAGGGTATAACTGTTCCTGGGATATAATTTGTGTAACTCCCCAATTTTGTGGTTAATTTGGAAGACTGTCATCAATTTCCAAATGGGATTTTTTTTTAATGTCAGCAACTTTACGATAAATTTAAAAATGAAATACTACAGGATATCAGAATAAAAATAATTAGTAATACAAAAATAATTTATAACACAAACTAATTTTAATTATTCAAGGTATAACAGATTAACACCTAACCTATACTAGCCCCAAAGTATTAGGCAAAAAAGCCTGGACTCTTTTGAGTAACCATTTTCTATAGCTTAAATTCTAAATAAATTCTATTTTTCTCACTTAAAAGGCAAAGATTCTTTAAATGTCAGAACTTAGATTATATTATTGGACTCCTTCTAGGTACATGCAAAAATTTATTTTATTTGTGGGAAGTCAGATCTTTCTTTAGCCAAAAGGCATCTCAAGAGTATATAATTTAGCCCCAGAAGTTTGAATTTCTCTGCCAACTTTACTAATGGAATGCTACTTATCAAACAACTCTGGATTCTCAAAGAAACTAAAGAGGTTTTCCACCACTTCCCTAAATAAACCTGTTCTCAGGGTAGTCATATTCATAGTTTAATAAAAATGTTTATTAAAAATGAAAAATTAGTCTTTTTATTCATAGTACTGACATAAGGTGAGACAGCAGCAGGAGTGTGAGTGTGAGGCAGCAGAGGATGAACCATATCTAGATCTTACTACTCAAACTCATGACCTGAATTGATACCTAACATTTATTATGGTTATTAGCATTGTTATTTTGTTATTTTTTCCCTTCTCCAATTCATCCTTCATTTCTTAGGGAAAGAGACTAATATAAAAGCAGAATTAAAAAATAATGGCTAACAAAACCACAGCATAAGTAAAAGAAGAACCAACATGGGATCTGCCAATAAAAATGCTCCTTTCAAAGCTGGCTAACCAACTCAAATGTTTCTACTGACTCATTGGCATGCTACCAAGTGAACAGTTTCATATGTCTCCCAAAACTCATGGCCACCATTTGTTTGTAACAGATGCTCAAAAATTACAATCATAAATGCTAGGGTTGGAAAAGAATGATTAGGTCATTCCATTTGGTCTGATGTGGTCAGGATTATTGCAAAAAACTAGACTATTCTAGCGCTTTGCTAACAAATTTTCTGTATTTTTTATATATACAGGCTGGCTGCCTTTTCCTCAGGGGAGACTTTTCTTACTCTAGGTTTGAAGTCACATATATGCATGTTTCAGTCTCTTGTACATCACATTCCTCTCATATTTCTTCTGCATTTCAAGTTCTCTGGTTATAATGAACAATTCTTTTCATGTATTCAATGATCAATAATTAAACACTGTAAACATTTAAAATATGGTGGGTCCTGCCATGATTACAGTGAAGAATCTGGTTGTCACTGTCAATATCCACAGGTAAGGTTATTGCCTTTTTCCTTTTTAATTTCTTATTTTATTGTCATGAAAATTCTGTGAAGCAGAAGCAATTATTTTTGCCATTTTTTTTAATGTTCATTTTTGAGAGAGAGAGTGCAAGTGGGGGAGGGGCAGAGAGTGAGGGAGACACAGAATCTGAAGCAGGCTCCAGGCTCTGAGCTGTCAGCACAAAGCCCAATGTGGAGCTCGAATGCACAAACCGTGAGATCACGACCTAAGCCGAAGTTGGACACTTAACTGACTGAGCCACCCAGATGCCCCATTACTTGCCATTTTAAAAATGAGCAGATTGAGGCACCAAGACGTTAAAGAACTTGCTGAAGTCATAGAGCTAATAAGTTCTGATTCAGGCTCTTTTATTCCAGGAAGTATGTTCTTCCTAGTTGCCACAAGTAATTAGAGGCAGGTATCATGTAGAACTAGTTGGACGTAGTAAACATCTTACAAATTGACAAAAGAATGAAGTAAATTCTGAGCAAAGTTGTAGAAACTGAGATAAGCTCAAATGAGGACAGATTAGCAGAACTTGTTCAACATATGGAGAAAAGGAATCCAAAATATAGCAGAAGAAAGGCTATTGTCTTGGTTAGCTACATTAGTGAAAATGAATCAAAAGCTCACTGCATTAGAACCCACTATATGTCAACCATAGTGTTTTGTGTATAATTACACTTATGTTGTAGTTTTCAACTGAGGTTTTATGAATCATTTATAAGTATGCATACTTTGGAAATCTACATTTTTAAAATTTATTTATTGAGGGGGGCGGGGAAGGAAAAGAACAAGCAGGGGACGGGCAGAGAGAGAAGGGGACAGAAGATCTGAAGCAGGCCCCATGCTGACAGCAGAGTCCTATGCAGGGCTTAAAACTCATGAACTGTGAGATCATGACCCAAGCTGAAGTCAGCCGCTTAACCGACTGAGCCACCCAGGTGCCCCTGGAAATTTACACTAAAAAAAAAAAAAATAGGGAATTCAATTCACTGTTCTAGGGGAAAGAATAAAATACCTGCAGCTTCACAGACTTGGTAGTGCCATGTGGGTTGGCTTACAGGGCAGTGCAAACAGAGAGGATCTGCTAATAAAACCACCACTCTCTTAACAATATTTGGATAGAGGATTAGGTCTAATGTGCTGAGAGAACTTATTAAAAGGAAGGTATTAAACAACAATTTTACTAACATATGAAACTAAAAGACAACAAGGGGAAATTTAAGTGCAAATTAAAGCAAGGACTACTTTTAAAACTTTATGTTGGCAAATCTGCATGACACAAAACTTATGAAAAATCTGACTAAGAACATCATGATACCACAGAATATATTCTGAGCTATGGAAGAAGGTGATTTAAAAGATAGGTCATGGGGCACCTGGGTGGCTCAGTCGGTTAAGTGGCCGACTTTGGCTCAGGTCATGATCTCGTGGTCCGTGAGTTCGAGCCCCGCATCGGGCTCTGTGCTGACAGCTCAGAGCCTGGGGCCTGTTTCAGATTCTGTGTCTCCCTCTGTCTGACCCTCCCCCATTCATGCTCTGTCTCAAAAATAAATAAACATTAAAAAAAAAAAAATTAAAAAAAAAAAAAAAAAGATAGGTCATATAAGGGTGCCTAGGTGGCTCAGGTGGTTGAGGGTCCAACTTTAGCTCAGGTCATGATCTCACGGTTCATGAGTTCGAGCTCTGCATCGGGCTCTGTGCTGACAGCTCAGAGTCTGGAGCCTGCTTCAGACTCTCTCTCTGCCCCTCCCCTGCTCATGCGCGTGCTCTCTGTCTCTAAAAATAAATAAACATTAAAAAAAAAGAGAGGTCATCTATCAGAGCCAGGTTTTAGCACTTTATTTCTAGAACTTTCATTTAATGTGTATTAAATTTCAATACTACTTACAAATTTCTCTACATAATCTTTTATCCCTTATTATGTGAGTGCTTGACATCACCAAAAATAGTTTTGCTAATCACAGTATTTTTCAGAAATGTAATCTCTGACCTGCTTTGGAAAGTGAAGTTCAAAACAGAGTGTAGCACTGTGGTACCAAAAAAGAAAAAAAAAATTGCAACTTCCTTTTCATAGCTTGAAGTCAAACATTCTTTTACAACTTCTTTCATGTCTTTGCAAGGTCCTAATAATAAAGGAAAATTTCTATACAAATACATCACTATTTTGCTATATACAGATTTGTACTTAGTAGGAAAGATCTGACAGGTGAAGTCAAGTACATGGAGACAACAAAACAAAACTTACACACTGTTACTTTAGTGAGGGCTGTTTCTGCTTTGGAAGATCACATGTGATACTTGGTTTTCCACAACATTATATCCATCATTTGTCCATTTCCTTAATTACTTTGGGCTCTGATTTAATTTGCTTCTCAACTCCTACCATGTTTTCAGTAATGGGTCCCAGATCTCTTAAACCCAAATGATTGTATGCTTTATCACCAAAAGTTACCTCTATTACTCCATCTCCAAAATATCAGGTTTTGAATTTTAACCACCAGTGACAAAAAACTCGTTTTATATTTCCTTCACTAACTGCTCCCTAAGAAGCATATTCACAAACTTTTATTGTCCTGATGATACTCAGAACCCTAACCTCTCTCTCCATTCTCCCAAGCATGTCGATTTATTTCTGGCTTCAAGTATGCATCATTTCCAAGAGCAGGTCACCTGTAATGCTTTTCTAAAAGGTTAGAATCTTTTAACCTTGCACTGTGGTCTAAAAATCCATAAATGCAGGTGACACCACAAGAATTTCTTCCTTGACTCTTAGGTTGCTATCAGAATATCACATGTGCCGTGGAAAATTCACACTAAGGTATAATGGTAAGGTCCTCTTCTAGTCTATAATTTGGATATTAGCCTAAAGCACTAGCTAGCCTGAGAAGTTTGTTTATCGTAGGTCAAAGAGACCCAGTATTTATGGAGAGAAGAAGAAACTAATAGAAAGTGAGCACAGATTATATGAGAGAAAATTAACAAAGGAAGGCTGCAGAGCTGTGGACCTGGGCTTAAAACCTGTGACAGAGACCAGAAGCTGCCCAGACAGCTGCCAGAAGCTGCTGAAGGAGAGAGAATATCTCTTCCGAAATAGAAGGGAAGACAACAAAAATACAGGTAGCTGTTGAAGTAAAGAAGGTAACCAAGCTATCCCAGGATAAATTTTTCATAAAACCTGGGAGCAGGATGACGACACAGAAGTGAAGGTTGGGAATAATAAAGGAGAAAGTACTACTGAACTCTCAAAAGAGACATATTTGTTTTAAAGAGAAAGAAACCAGAGCTCCAAAGTTCACAATGAAGGAAAAGCATCTATTGTGTACCAGCAGACATGCACATGCTTCACTACAGATTATCTCAGGAGAGTAGTAGGAAAATGATGTACATCAAAGTTCTGTTAAAATTGACGACTTTGTAAAAATTGGAGAATGTGGCAAACTGTTAGCTCTTAAATATGGAGGATAAGTACATACGGGCTCATTATACTATTCTCTCTACTTTTACATACTTTCAGAAGTGGTTATAATAAAAAATGTTTTAAAAAAGTCCCTAGCTATCATATGACCTCAGAACCAACAGTCATGTTCCTCAGTAAACTCAAAAATAATGGCTGAATTTTCCATACAATTTTAGAAATTTCAGAGATGCAACTGGATATGGTTACACACACACACACACACACACACACACACACGAGGACTTTAAAATTCAATGAAGAGGCAAAAATAATTCTATTTTGACCAGAATTTGTTCCAAATTTGTTCTAGGGAGAAATACAAGTTTACATTAAAATTAAGCTAAATGTGTTAGGAGTAATAAGTAGGGCCAGAGGATGAAAGTAATGAGAAACAGGTTTTCTACTATGCATATACCTGAAAAGGAAGATTATAAACACTTACTTCATCTCCAGAACTTCCTCTAAGTGTTTTCTTCTCTCCGCCCGAAGATTGGTCAAATGAGTTTCCTTTTCTGCCAGAGACTGTTGGGTAGAGGACAGCTTTGCTTTCATGGACTCCAGTTCCTGCTTTACTTTCTCCATGGCCATCAGTAACTCCTCCACCTATGGTAAGTACGGAACAAAAAAAAAAACAACTGAACATTTTGATTAATTAAAGACAGAGGAGCAAAGTAACGGGCAATTTCTGGGTCTACAAATTAAAAACACACACACACATCAAAAATTCTGTACTCTTTCTGGATCAAACAAATATATCAAGAATATACCAGATAGGGGCGCCTGGGTGGCGCAGTCGGTTAAGCGTCCGACTTCAGCCAGGTCACAATCTCGTGGTCCGTGAGTTCGAGCCCCGCGTCAGGCTCTGGGCTGATGGCTCAGAGCCTGGAACCTGTTTCCGACTCTGTGTCTCCCTCTCTCTCTGCCCCTCCCCCGTTCATGCTCTGTCTCTCTCTGTCCCAAAAATAAATAAACATTGAAAAAAAAAATTTAAAAAAAAAAAAAAAAGAATATACCAGATAAAGAAATAAATCTCTGGTCTTCCCTCCACTGTAATGCCTTTCAGGTTCACCAAAAAGAACTTCATTTCCTTTTTGATAAACACAATTGCATATAAGGCATCAGTTCAAGAAGTCACACTCTGCCACAGTTAGTCCCTCTTGAAGATTTGGAAGTGGTCCACAAATACTCATGAAAATAACAGTATAACACAGATAAAAATAGAGGAACAAAATCACAGAAAATATTTCTATAAGGATTTTAAGACATAAACTTGACTATAATAACACTCAGTATAAACATACATAAGTCATTTTTATTCATCCAAAAATTTTTCTGTTTACACCTTTAAAAAATTTCTTTTTGAAGAAATAGCTAGAATTTAATCAGACAGTTTCTTGCTCTAAAGCCAGGTAGGTAGAGTTTTCTCAAGGAAGGCAGGAAGAAAAAAAGAAAAATACATAACCACCTAGAGAGAAAACAGAGGAGACCGAATGCTTTAAAAAGATTTGAAAAAAATCCTGAGGGAAAGACGACAGAACTCTAAAACACAAGGAACTAAGAGAACACAGTATGTACTTCATCCATCTTTTCCACTCAAGCTGGGTGGTGTCCAAATCAGAATTACTTAAATAGACATGTTCATTTTAATTCGGAAGGAAAATATATGCTGGCAAAAATGTGTTAATACCAAAAATCAACCTGAACCAGGTAATCAACCAGCCAACTGCACCAATCACAAGAGTTTATGTCAGGTTGCTGCTTGCCAAGAAATAATTTTGGTGACAACAAGCCTTTTCAGAGGAAGAGGTGGGGGATTTGCCATTCACTGATTCCTACATAAAACCAACTTGTGTGATACTAAAACTGAGAACAGTGTAGAGACAAAACTGCAATATAACAAATCAGAGTTGTTAACAGACCCCAGGAAGTTAGTGCCTTATACCCAACCAAAGTTTCCACGTTGATTGGTAACAGCTGCTAAACAGTGATAGCAAACAGACACATTTAGTGTTTTGGCACCTGAATCACCTTACTTTGTGTATATTTTCAGAAGTGATCAAGTTAATTCTCGGCTAATAGCTTGAAAATAACTGTTGTAAGAATATATATGAATTGACATATCTACAAGCTTTGCGTAAATATAAATCACTATCCACCCTTTAGAAAACTACCAGTAAGGATGATTCCATTTTAATCAGTTTAATTCATGTAAAATCTTATTTAAAACTGAACTGAAATGATATACCAAGGTACGTTCTTGTAACAGAAAATCAGTAATGGACAGCACCCTTTATAGAAGCTCTAATAAAGTGTGGTATGTGTCCATCTATGATGAACTCACCTTAAATCTCAAAAAAATCTCCCTCTCATCTTTCACTACTCCAAGCAAGGCATGGTATCAGTTTCTTATATAATTTAGATATTATGTATATACATAAGCAAGCATATAAAAACAACTTATTCCTCCTTTTCTATACAAATAGGAAGTCCACTTTATATATACTCTAAAATTTTTGGTAAGCTTTTTGTTGAAATACAACACAAATACAGAAAAATCCACAAATGAAAAATCCAACTTGAAGAATTTTCTCTAAGTTGAACACACCTGTGTAATCAGAACACAGACTTATAAACAGAATATGAAGAGTTCCCCAGAAATGCATCTCATATCCCCTTTCCAGATGAAGAGTAGCCATTATTCTAGCATTCTACCTTAGTATTGCTTATTCGTTTATACAAATGGAATTACATAGAATGTAATTTTAAGTACAGATTTTCTTCACTCATGTGTTATGTCTATGAGATAGGAATTCCACTGTGTGAAAATAGCAAAATTTACTGAAGGAACTTTTGATTAAAAAAAAAACCAAAAAACTTTTTTCCAGTTTTACTGAGAAATAATTGACATACATCAATCCCTGTGTAGTTTTAAGGCACACAGCATGATGGTTTGATTTACATATTTATATGTGAAATGATTACAATAGGGTCAGCTAACATGTATCGTCACATATAAATACAATAAAAAGAATGAAAAAAACTAATTTCCTTCTTTTGAAATTTTTTTAATGTGTATTTACTTTTGAGAGAGAGAGAAACAGAGTGTAAGCAAGGGAGGGGAAGTGAGGGAGGGAGACACAGAATCTGAAGTATGCTCCAGGCTCTGAGACATCAGCACAGAGCCTGACACGGGGCTTGAACTCACGAACTGCAAGATCATGACATGAGCCGTAGTCAGATGCTTAACCGACTGAGCCACCCAGGTGCCCCGATTTCTTCCTTTTGACGAGAACTCTTAGGATTTGCTCTCTTAACAACATTCCTACGTTTATCATAGAGCACTATTAGCTACAGTCATCATGTTGTACACTACATCTCTACTACTTATTTTATCTTATAACTGGAAGCTTGTGCTTTTTGACTACCTTCCTCCACATCACACTCATCCCACCTCCTACCTCTGGTAACAAGACTCATGTCTTTTTCTGTGAGTCTGTATTCATTTTGTTTTGTTTTAAATTTCATATATAAGTTAGATAACACAGTATTTGTCTTTCTCTAATTTATTTCACTTAGCATAATACCTGGAAGGTAGGTATATCCACATTTTAATTTTTTAAATTAAAAATAATTTAAAAACTAGTTTTTAATATTAATGGGGTTTAGCTAACTAATTTTTTTCATTTATATTTCTTTTACGTTCAGAGCTTTTTGTATACTGGATAAGAAAATTTTGTCTACCACAAGATCATGGAAAGATTCTTTCTTCTAAATCTTTTATTAAATTACATGTTTCACATTTAGAGCTACAATATATATGCAACTGAATAAATACAGTTGCATGGTCAAATATCATTTTTATCAATTTGGATATCCAACTAAGTCAGCACTCTGAACAGTAGGAGGACTTTTACAGCCACGATAGGAAGGCACTTTCAGCCTACTGGCAAAAGATCTGAAATTATGTAAAAACTACTTACAAACTGTAGAAAAGATAATTTGACAATGCTTCATATTGTTCATAAACACCTTAAAATTTAACGAATAAGCAATGTGAAATGTTATATGTATATAAAAAAGGAATATGTATATATTCCAGAACCAAGAGCAATACACCCATCTATATACTCACTATCCTTTATACTTTATATCTTTTATACTCACTAGCTTTATAAGTGCAATTATCCAACTGTATCCCCCAAGTCCCCTATGATAGGTCATTACTATTCTTTTTTTTTTTCTAACGTTTATTTATTGTTGAGAGACAGCGAGAGACAGAGCGTGAGCAGGGGAGGGGAACGGGGAGAGGGAGACACAATCCGAAGCAGGCTCCAGGCTCCGAGCTGTCAGCACAGAGCCCGATGCAGGCTCCAACTCACGAACTGCAAGATCATGACCTGAGCCGAAGTTGGACGCTTAACCAACTGAGCCACCCAGGCACTCTGGTCATTACCATTCTTAATTTGTTACTTAATCTCTTCCATTTCTTTATTTTTGCCTTTCGTATGTATTTAAAAATAAATCACTGCTTTATTCTATTAAGTTTATGAACACTGTATAAATGGAGCCTCCTGACTTTATTTCATCCAACATTATGTTTTTTCATGTAAAAAAGGGACCTATTCTATGTGTGTATTTCTGAACCAAAAGGACAACATACACCTATATAATTCACCACTCAGGAATTAAAAGCAATGAGAGCCAACAACTTTGAACACCACAGCACCCAGGCTATAGTTTCCCACTAAATTGAAAGGGCTCCTTAAAAATACAGCTGATTCTAGATTTGGGCAAGAAATGTACAAAAGGTGAACTTTACACAATTTAGGCCAGAAAGCAAGAGAAATGGGAATCATGGCAAAAAGGGATCATGACACAGAAATCCTTATGAGAAAACAAGAAAAATATATCACAAGAAAGGAAACTACATAAGAATATACCTTCTGAATACAGAAGGTATTCAAAAACTAAAATCAAACTAAAATGCTAAAAAAATCAAACCCAGTAAGATCTAAAAATTGAGATTTATCCTAAGAATGCAAGGTTGGTTTAACACATAAAAAATAAATGCAATAAACCATATTAATAGAATATAGGACAAAAACACCATATGATTATCTAAGTAGATGTAGAAAAAAAGCATTTGGCAATTTCTAACAACCTTTCATAACAGAAACAGTCAAGAAAATACAAAGAACCTTTCTTTGGGTGCTTGGGTGACTCAATCAGTTAAGCATCCGACTCCTGATTTTGGCTCAGGTCATGGTCTCATGGTTGTGAGATCAAGCCCCATATTCGGCTCCTTCCTAGGTGTGGAGCCTGCTTAAGATTTTCTCTCTTGTTCTGCCTCCCAACACCTCTGCCTCTACACACGCTCTCTCAAAACAAACAAACAAAAAACAAAAACAAAAAAACCCAAAAAACAAACACTTTCTCAGCCTGATAAAGGGCATTTATGAAAAACCCACAGCTAATATACTCTTTAATGATGAAAAACGTAATGCTTTCCCTCTAAGGCCAGCACCAAGAACAAGACTAGAAAGAATGTCCTTTCTCACCATTTCTGTTTAATATTGTACTAGAAGTAATAGCCAGGGAAATTAGAATACACAAAAAATTAAAAGGTACCCATGTTGGAAAGGAAGACAAAACTTTTTCTGGTTGAAAATGACATAATCTTATATAGTGAAAAATGCTAAGAAATCCTCTAAAAAATTATAATCAACAAGTATACAAAAGTTGCAGAATACAAGATCAATACACAAAAACCAATGGTCTATCCATACACAAGCAACAAACATTCCAAAAATGAAATTAAGAAAACAATTCCATTTAAAATAGCATCAGAAAATGGGGCGCCTGGGTGGCTCAGTCGGTTAAGCATCCGACTTTGGCCTAGGTCATGATCTTGTGGTTTGTGAGTTCTAGCCCCGCATCAGGCTCTGTGCTAACAGCTCAGAGCCTGGAACCTGCTTTGGATTCTGTGTCTCCTTCTCTCTCTGCCCCTCCCCCACTTGTGCTCTGTCTCTATCGAAAATAAATAAATGTAAAAAAAAATTTTTTAAATAGTATCAAAAAGAAGGAAATAACTAGGTATAAATTTAATTTTTAAAATGCATAACATGTATAGTGAAAATTCTAAAAGATTACGGCAAGAAATTAAAGAATATTTAAATAAATGGAAAAACATCACATTCACCAATTGAAAGACTTAATATTGTTAAAATGACAATACTCCCCAAAATGATCCACAGGTTCACCATAATCCCTATCAAAACTCTGTCTTTTTTTGCAGAAAGTGACAAGTTGATCCTAAAATCCACATGAAAATGAAAGGGAGCCAGAATAAGAAAAGTTATCTTGAAAAAAATAAAATAAAATTGGGAGACTCTTACTTCTTGACTTCAAAACTTACTACAAAACTTCAAGGTAGTGTTGGCATAAGAACGGAAAAAGAGATTAAAAAAAAAAAAAGAACTGAGAGTCAAGAAATAAACTCTGTTATGGCAATATGATTTGACAAGAATGTAAAGGCAATTCAATGAGGAAAGGATATTCTTTTGACTCAAAGGTGCTTGGACAACTGCCATATTGCTTAACATTTTTAATTTTCCATGCCATTAGCTTCATGACAAAATTGAGTCACATATCCTATAGAATGCCCCACATATTGGGTTCAGTCGGTTATTTTTTCTATGGTGCTATTTATGCTGTTCCTCTTGTTCTCATGTTTCCTATAAAATGAAAGTTATATCTAAAGTCTTCATTAGATTGAGATTCAATTTGTCTTTTTAACAACAGTACTCCACAAATAAAGTTGTGTACTTCATGTTATAGCATATGGAGAGACACATAATGGTTGTCCAACTTTTAGCAACAACATTGATCACTGGGTGCAGATAGCAATAACCTGATTTCCTCTTTATAAATTTCTCAAGAAATATTTTATCAAGTTCTTTCATCACTTCAATAATAACCAGTATGGTTAAACATGTTTCATTTGTTTAGGGACCATATGTGCTGCTGCTTCTTTGCCACTCAAATCTTTGCCCCTCCCCCTGCCTCCACTGGCTTTTCTTATTCTCGTTGATTTGGAAGAATTTTAAACATATATTCTCAGAAACCAACATTTCATCAATTAAATATTTAGGAAATTACTTCTCCCACTTTGTACACTATGTGTTCCTTTTCATTATGGTATCTCTGTATGATCAAAAATATCTTAATATAAACAAATTCGTTAAGCCTTTAAGATTTGTGACATTTACATCCTGTTTAAGAAATCCTTCTTCTACCCAGGGTCATACGATATTCCCCAATTTGTACTGCCTTCAGTAGACTGAATTAGCGGTCCCAATTATTCATTACACTACACTATTAGTATTCATCTACATCCTTCCCATAGTATCATGATGGGCAGAGTATACTGCCTTTAATGACCCTTATTCTGGCTTGGCTATATAACTTGCTTAGGCCATTGGGATGACAATTCAGACACAAGCTGAGGCTCTTAATACATGTAGTTAGGTTGTAGTTCTACCACTGCCAAAAAACCCAACATTCTGAGTAGCTGCTGCCTTTCAGTTGGGTCCTAGAAAGAGCCACGTGGGCACGGCCAACCCAGTCAAGGACTAAAGCAAAGCCAACTCTACTAACCTTCCAATCTTTGTGATGAAGAAATAAATGATTATTATAGGTGTGCTAGAGTTCTGAAGAGAAAGAGAAGCAATGGGATATACACTGAATACAGTATGTGTGTGTGTACAGACATACCTTGTTTATTGTGCTTCAAAGACCTTGTATTTTTTACAAACTGAAGTTTTGTGGTGACCCTGTGTCAAGCAAGTCCTTCTGTTGCCATATTTTCAACAGCATTTTCTCAATTCACGTCTGTCACATTGTTATTCTCCCAGTATTTCAAACTTTTTCATTGTTATTATTTTTAAAAAAATCTTTTTAATGTTTATTTTTGAGAGAGAGACAGAGCATGAATGGGGAGGAACAGAGACAGAGGAAGACACAGAATCCAAAGCAGGCTCTAGGCTCTGAGCTGTCAGCACAGAGCCCGACACGGGGCTCGAACCCACAAACCGTGAGATCATGACCTGAGCCAAAGTTGGATGCTTAACCGACTGAGCCACCAGGCACCCCACTGTTTCATTATTATTATACATTATAGTGATGTGTGATCTGTGATCTTTGATGTTATTACTATAATTCTTTTGGGAGCACCATAAACTGCACCCAAATAAGATAGCAGACGTCATTTGCCAAATATTGTGTGCTCTATCTGCTCCACCAACTGGCTATTCCCTTGTCACACTCTCTCTCCTTAGGCCTCCCTATTCCCTGAGATACAACAATACTGAAATTATGCCAATTAATAACCCTACAATGGCATCAAGAGTTCAAGTGAAAGAAAGAATCACAGATCTCTCACTTTAAATCAAAAGCTAGAAATGATTAAGCTTAGAGAGGAAGGCATGTCCAAAGCTGAGAGAGGCTGAAAGCCAGACCTCTTGCACCAGCAACCACATTGTGAATGCAAAGGAAAAGTTCTTGAAGGAAATTAAAAGTGCTAGTCTAGTGAACACACGAATGATAAGAAAGTGAAACAACCTTATTGCTCACACGGAGAAAGTTTTAGTGGTCTGGACAGAAGATAAAACCAGCCACAGTGTTCCCTTAAGACAAAGCCTAATCCAGAGCAAAGCCCTAACTTTCTTCAATTCTATGAAGGCTAAGAGACGTGAGGAAACTGCAGAATAAAAATCTAAAGCCAGCAGAGAACTACTCATAAGGTTTAAGAGAAGTTGTCTCCATAACATAAAAATGCAAGGTGAAGCAGCAGTAAGTGCTGATGTAGAAGCCACAGCAATTTATCCAGAAGATCTAGCTCTGATAATTAATAAAGGGGCCTACACTAAACAACAGATTTTCAATGTACATGAAACAGCTTTATACTGGAAGAAGATACCATCTATGACTTTCATAGCTAGAGAGGATAAGTCAATGCTTATCTTCAAAGCTTCAAAATATAGGCTCTTTTATTATGGGCTAACACTTCTGATGACTTTAAGTCGAAGCCAGTGCTCATTTACCATTCCAAAAATCCTGAGGCCCTTAAGAATCATACTAACTGCGCTCTGTGTTCTATAAATGGAACAACAAAGCCTAGATAACAGCACATCTGTTTACAACATGGTCTACTGAATATTTTAAGTCTACTGTTGACACCTACTGCTCAGAAAAAAGAGATTCTTTTCAAAATATGACTGCTCGTTGGCAATTCACCTGGTCACTGAAGAGCTCTGATGGAGATGTACAATGAGATTATTGCTGTTTTCATGTCTCTAAACCAATAACCATCCTGCAGTCCATCAAGAAGTCGTTTCAGCTTTTAAGTCTTATTATTTAAGAAATACATTTCGGAAAGGCTACAGCTGCCACAGATAGGAACTCCTCTATGGATCTGGACCAAGAAAACTGAAAATCTTCTGAAAAAAATTCAACATTCTAGATGCCAGTAAGAACATTTGTGATTCATGGGAAGAGGTAAAAATATCAACCTGAACAGGAATTTGGAAGCAGTTGATTCCAATCCTCCTGGATGACTGTGAGGGGTTCAAGATTTCAGTGGAGGAAGGAATGGTAGATAGAATAAAAATAGCAGGAGAACTAGAATTAGAAGTGGAGCCTAAAGATGTACTTAATTGTTGTAATCTTATGATACAATTTGAACAGATGAGAAGTTGCTTCTTTTAGATGAGCTAAGTAAGTGGTTTCTTGAGATGGAATCTACTCCTTCCTGAAGATGCTCTAAAGACAGGTGAAATGACAATAAAGGATTTAGAATATTATGTAAACTCAGTGGATAAAGTAGCAGACTTTGAGAAGACTGACTCCAACTCTGAAAAAAGTTCTACTGTGGGTAAAATGCTACCAAACAGCATCATAGGCTACAGAGAAATTGTGAAAAAAGAGCTGATGTGGCAAACTTCACAGTGTTCTTATCTGAAGAAATTGCAATAGGTAGTGGGCGAAAAGAGCAGACCTCAGAGAGCTCTGAGCAGCTCCACCAACTCTAGCCTAGTCACCATCAACATCCCAGGAGGAGCTGCAGCTGCCAAAACCAGCCCCGTCACCATCACAGCAACCATGAGCAGCAAAGTGGAGACCTTCCAGTCACCCAACCACTGCCCCTGCCCCACCACTGCTGACACGAAGCCTGACCCCACAGCTGGTGATGGTGGCCTCCCATCGGGGTGCCCACCAGCATGTACAAGAAGGTTTTGGTAACAGTAGGATGGTTCAGTGTAAGAAATGGATATGGTTTCATTAATAGTAATGACACCAAGGAAGATGTATTTGTACACCTGACTGCCATAAAGAGGAATAACCCCAAGAAGTACCTTCATAGTGTGGGAGATGGAGAGACTGTAGAGTCTGATGTGGTTGAAAGACAAAGGGTGAGGAGGTAACAAATGCTACAGGCCTTGGTGGAGCTCGACTACAAGGCAGTAAATATGCATCAAACTTTAGCATTATAGACACTATCCACAGTGCAGGGGTCCTCCATCAATTACCAGCAGAATTACCAGAACAGTAAAGGTGGGGAAAGCATGAGAGATCAGAGAGTGCTCCCAAGGCCAGACCCTACTGCAGGCAAGAGTTCCCATTTTACTCATGTGGAGACCCTGTAGGCATCAACCACTGTCTTCCAATCTGCTTGTGCAGGGAAAAGTGCTCAAAGTGCTGACAACCAGAATTCAGGAGAATAGGTAGACCAGTGAGACAGAGTATGTATCAGGGTTATAGACAACAATTCCACAGGGGGCCTCCTCAGCAAAGACAGTCCAGAGAGGACAGCAATGAAGAAGTTAAGGAAATCAGGAAGATGAGACCCAAGGTAAGCAGTCACCTCAATATTGCTACCTCCACAACTTCAATTACCTACACATATGCCCAAAAAACCCCAAACGACAAGGTGGCAAGAGACAAAAGCAGATGATCCACCAGCTAAGAATTCACCTGCCTCCCCCTGGGTCCCTGCCCCACAGACTAGGGCAGGGCCAAGTAAATGCTGGTATAGCATCTCTACCATCATCTGGGTCAGTCATCCAACAAGAAGAAATGAACAGGATATTCTGGCAATAAGAAATGAACAAAAGACTGGAGTGTAAGATTTTAAGTGCTTGCTTTTGCCCATTAATCAGATAACTTGAACTATCTGCATTATCTATGGAGCATCACAGGGTTTTTATTATTCTTGCTGAAAGACATCTCTTTTTAGTAATGGCAAATATGCTAAAAAAAAAAAAAAGCCTGTTTTTTTCTCAATACACCCTTAAAGGTTTTTAAACTGCTTCATATCTGGTCAAGCTAATATTGTTAAAAGCCTCATTCCTGTTTGTAATAAAAGATTACAACTTGATTTTTTTCAAAAAAAGTCAACAAAGAGCAAGTACCTGTTAATAAAGGTCTTAGAAAGTTGTCCAAAAAACACAAAAAAATAGAAAGAGGAATTGCCACAGCCACCCCCACCTTCAGCAACCACCATCCTGATCAGTCACAGACATCAATATTAAAGTAAGCAATCTCCACCAGCAAAAATATTACAACTTGCTGAAAGCTCAGATGCTAGTTAGCATTTTTTAGCAATAAAGTATTTTTTAATTAAGGCACAAACATTGTCTTTTTAGACATAATGCTATTGCACACTTAATAAACCACAATATAGCAAAAACATATTATATATATGTTATATGTATATGTTATGTGTTATATGTTATATGTTACATGTATATGTACACACACACACACACACACACACTCTGAGAAACCAAAAAATTTATTTGATTCACTTTATTGCCATATTCACTTTATTGTAGTGGTCTGGAACCAAACTGGCAATATCTCCAAGGTAGGGCTGTATATGCATGCATATACATACATACACATACACACACACATTTCATTCAATATATGTCCCATTAGTTTTGTTTCTCTGGGGGAACCTAACCAATAAATAAATATATATAAAAACTATATTAATGTTAATAAAATTAGATGTAATTACATTAATTACATTAATATAACATACTATAACTATTATACTAATATATAAAATGTTACACATATATTAAGATGTGCATTTTATAAGAAATTATATATAATGTGTAACATTCATATTATAAAACACACACACACACACACATATATATATATAAAATAAGTAATTGGCTCATGAGATTATGGAATCTGACAAGTGCGAGATTTGCAAACTAAATGAGCAAGCTCAAGACCCAAGAGAGATAGCTGTGAAATTCTGGTCCAAAGACTGGCGCCAACTCAAGACTCAGGAAGAGCCAGTGTTCCAATTAGGGTCCGAAGGCAGGCAAAAGCCAATATCCCAGTTCAAACACAATCAGGCAGGATTTACTCTTACTTGGGGGAGGGGAATCAACTGACCAGAAGGCCTGAATAAAACAGGATGAGGGCCACTCACATTAGAGAGGGCAATCTGATTTACTCAAGTGTATCAATTTAAATGTTAATCTCATCCAAAATACCCTCACAAAAACATGTACAATAAAGTTGACTAAATATCTGGGCACCCTGTGTCTCAGGCAAGTTGACACATAAAACTAACCATCACAATTTGCTGTTGTTTTGTGGTTGTTATACACTATCTGACTGAAAAGTTATCTAAGAGTGTTAAGTATTGTGTTTAACATCTGGTCTTTAAACTCCTTGAAATTGCTTTTTTGTGTATGGTGTGAGGTAGGGGGCCAATTTCATTTTTCCCCATAGGGACATCCAACATCCATTTTTAAACAATCCATTCTATCCTAACCTTTGACATGTCATCAAGTATTTTCATAAGTATGGGTATGTTTCTATGCTATTATGATCCACTAGTTTGTCCATTCTTACACCAAAACATTAATTTAACTATAGCTTTATAAGGCTTAATATCTAGTAGAACAAGTCCTTCTCTTCTCAGAAGCTTAACTATTTTTTAATTTCTGCAAAAAATATTTATTGAGTCTACCATAGGCCAGGCACTGTTCTACAACAGTTCATGAAAGAGACATAGATTTAGGACTATAACATATTTCAAAAAGGTTTATAATTTTCACCACAAAAATCTTTAACATTTTAATGATATTTATTCCAAGGCACTTTATATGATTTTCTTAATGTTTTAGTAAACAGCACCTTTTTTTAAAATGTAATTTTCTCTTTGATACAGGTTATAGAAATGCAACTGATATTGATACTGTCTCTAGTAATCTTCTTAAATGCTCTTATCTATAGGTTTTTAATTTACTATTTACAAAACCACATCATATGTACAATAAGAAAACAATTGTTTTCTTTCCTTCCAATCTGTGTATTTGTTACTTTTGCTTGCCTTTCTGCATTGCCTATGTCTACCACAATGTTGAATAGATATGATGACAGTGTGTACTCTATTTTATTCCTCATCCTAAAAGAAATGCTTTAACAGTTTTATTTGTATAAATTATAGTATAAATTATCTGTATAAATTATAGTATAATTTTTAATAGATATGTTTAATAGATATTTTTTATCAGGTTAAGAAGTTTCCTTCTTAGACATTTTTCCAAAAAAGACATACAGAGTGTCAACAGACACATGAAAAGAAGCTCATCGTCACTTATCATCAAAGAAATACAAATCAAAACTACAATGAGATATCACCTCACACCACTGAGAATGGCTAAAATCAACAACACAAGAAACAACAGGTGGTGGCAAGGATGTGGAGAAAAGGGAACTCTCTTGCACTGTTGGTGGGAATGCAAACTGGTACAGCCATTCTGGAAAACAGTATGGAGGTTCCTTAAAAAAAATTACAAGTACCCAATGATCCAGCGATTGTACTACTAGGTATTCAAAGGGATACATGCACCCTAATGTCTACATTTACATGCAGCATTACCCACAATAGTCAAGTTATGGAAACAGCCCAGTGTCCATCAATTAATGAATGGATAAAGATGTCGTGTGTGTGTGTGTGCATGCGTGCGTGCGTGTGTGTATACAATGGAATATTATTCATCCATAAAAATGAATGAAATCTTGAAATTTGCAATAATGCGGATGGAAATAGAGAATATTATGCTAAGCAAAATAAGTCAGTCACAGACAAATACCATGTGATTTTACTCCTATGTGGAATTTAAAGAACGAAACAAGCAAAAGGAAAAAAAAGAGGGGACGGGGTAAACCAAGAAACAGACTCTTAACCATAGGGAACAAACTGATGAGTATCAGAAGTGAAGTTGATGGGGGGGGGGGGGGGGGATGGGTTAAACAGGTGATGGGGATTAAGGACAGTACTTGTTGTGATGAGGACCAGGTAATGATGTATGGAAGTGTAGAACCACTATATTGTATACCTGAAACTAATATTACACTGCATGTTAACTAACTACAATTTAAATAAAAACTTAAAAACAATTCTATTGCTAGCTAGTTTTAAAAAATTAAGTAAAGTTCCTACATTTTTGAGATGATCATACGACTTTTTCCTACCAGCTTTTAATGTCATAGACTATAGTAATTAATTTTCTAATGATATCAATCTTGACTCCTGGAATAGGCCTAAAATGTCTTCATGCATATTTTTCTCTTTCACATACAGTAACTTTAAATGTTTATTTATTTATTTTGAGGGTGGGTACGGGCAGAGAGAGAAGCCTAAGCAGGCTCCACGCTCAGCATGGAGCTCAATCCTATGACCACAAGATCATGACCTGAGCCAAAGTGAAGAGCCGGATGCTTAACTGACTGAGCCACCCAGGAGTCCCCACATACACTAACTTTAAGTTGGCAATATTTTGTTTAGAAAATTTTCATTTATGTTCACAGTTGAGACAGGCCTAAATTTTTCCTTTCCTTGTATTAACTCTATCAAGTTTTGATACGAAGTTATGCTAATCTTATAAAGTATGTTGGTGATTAATTACTCCCACTTTTTTATTTTCTTGAATTCTTTCTGTAAAACTGAAATTATTTGTTCCTTGTATGTTTATTAAAAATCAGCAGTATAACGCTCCAGGCCTGAAATTGGTGGGAAAATTTTATTATGGACTCATTTTTTTCAGGTTTTCTTTTTCACATTTAGCTAGTCTTGCTAAGTTTCATTCTTTCTGGCATTTTCTCATTTAGTCTAAATTTAAAATGTATTGGCAAAATATCCTTGTATCTTTTTAATACTTGCAGGACTTGTAGTTAGGAGCTCTTTATCACTTCAAAAATTGTTCACCTTTTAGTATCACCAAAGGCCAGTCAATTTTCTTAATGCTTTCAAAGGACCAATTTGGGGCACTGTGCATTGTTTTTAAAAAGGGTGGAATGGGGCACCTGGGTGGCTCAGTCAGTTGAGTGCTGGACTCCTGATCTGGGCTCAGGTCATGGTCCCAGAGTCATGGGATCAAGCCCTGTGTCAAGCTATGCACTAAGCATGGAGCCTGCTTAATATTCTCTCTCTCTGCCTCTGCCCCTCTCCCCGACCCAAGCACACTCTCTCTCTCTTAAAAAAAAAAATGGATGGGGAAGTTGGTTGTATATTAGGCTCTCTACCTTGGGCTGCCATGACCTTTTCTTTCTTCTGCCAAGATACAAAGCCTAATATTCAAGTACAACAGCTTATCAAGTACTTATATTTGAATTTCCTGACTAATCATCTCCTGAGAGTTTCTTACTTTCTTGCCAATTTATGATACATATTTTATCAACCATCTTCAATTTTTTTTTGTGGCAGTGATTTTCCCAGCATCTAGTCTGCTGTGTTTACAGACATGTTTTAACTTCCATACTTTCACTTATAGAATTTTGCTTGTTAGTGAAACGTAACTTTCTTAAAGGTTGCTTAACATTCTCGTCCATTATAGTGCCAGACCCACAGGGTATTCCTACTTCAGATTATATATACAACCAAATAAGTTTTAAAACATGTTTGTATTTAAGGCTAGAGTGGTACCACAGACCAGGATTTCAAAATAATTATCTCATTTGTGCTTGGGCTCCAGCCAGGGAAATAGTTTCAAGGTCAAATTGAAATACTCAGTTACTTTTCCACAATCCAGAGAACACATTCAACTACCTTCATTTGGGTATCTATTCCATCACTCGCCTACCACACAGCAGCTATACAGTTTTAGGTATAGTCACTGAGAGACAAAAGCTGAGTAGAAGAAAAGAAGAGATATATACCACACTAAAGAGCGAAGAAATTCTCCACCATTTAAAAACGTGATCCAGGTCACAGTATGTCTTCAAAAACATATGTTTTAAGAAACAAAAAAAGTCCAGGCCAGAGCTGGGATTCAAGTATGTAACTTAACTGCCTCCAGTAACATATTAAGAGAAAGCACAGGGCTTGACAGTGTACAGTGCCAGCAGGACCAGATGGTTTGCTTAAATCACAAGCTAATAAACTTTTACTCAGAATAAGAAGAAACAAATTATGGCTTTACCACAGACCCATTTTCCTTAAGAAAGCAAAGCAATTAGGTGCTTCAGGTGTTGGCAGAGACCGCATCTTCAAGTTTCCCACCTTCTTCTGTTCCCCAGCCGAGGGGAATATACTCTTGCAGTCTCCAAGATGCTTGTGGAAAATCTTGCTATAGTTTCTTAGGAGGGTAAGAAGCATAAGTCTCCAAAGGAATGAAGTGATTAGAAAAAAGGAGTGCACGAAAGAAGTACCTAGGGGTTAAACATTCATCACAGAAATCATTTCACTTGAGAAGTCCACTCTTTTGATTTCAAAGAAATTCTAGATTACAACCCACTCCATTATACAATTAACAAAAAAAATTTTTCAAAAGAAAAAACTGTTACCAAGCTCCTGAGTTGAGAAGCATTTTTGAAATATTAGTGAGAGCTTACTTACATGTATACATATAAACTTCCTACCATCCTCTCCCAACACACACCTTAAGGTATCACACAATCACTTCTGTTGAGAATTTAAATTTACAGAACTTCTGAAACAGATATATGCTAGCATTTATACTAGAAATCTTCTTTCTCCTGTTATGTTCTTTTTGTCAATGTATGGTAATTCTTTGACAAGATACACACCAATAGTACAGTATTTTATGAATAGGGAATAGCTGGAGCTATTGTAATAACAACAATAACAACTTACATTATTTGAATACTTTGAAGTGTTCTAATAAATGCTTTACAGACACTGTTTCATTAAATCCTCATAATGATCCTATGAGTCTGGATATTAGGTATTATTATTATCTCACTTTTACAGAAGACAATACAGGTTTGGAGAGTTAAAGTGCCTTATTCAAGGTCATACAACTAGAAGAGACAGAACCAGGATTCTAAGCTAGGCAGTTAGACTTCATTGCATTCAGAGTTAATGTTGCTTTGCTACAATACCAGTCTTCTAAAACAGTTTTCCATAATTATATCTAATAAATCATTCTGGGAAGTGTTCCCAGGCCCAGTTCTGCATCTTTCCATTCTCCCTTCTCCCTCTTTTCTCCCATCCCCTGAACATTTAATTCCTACCCTGTGCAGGTACTATGTGTTAGGCATTGAAGGTGCAACAGAAAACAGAACAGATGTATTTCTGTCTAGCTGTTGAGCTCTGAGTCCACAGTCATTAATTAATAAAATTCATAAATATTTAATTATAAATTGTGTATAGTGTTATGTAGAAGATATATAACACCATGAGAATAAGTAACATGAGGCCTTGATCTATATTTTGGGGGCCTAGAGAGTTTCCCCAAAAAAGTAAAGAGGAGATGGGGACAAAAAGGGCATTCCAGCTTGTAGAGTAGCCTTAAAGTGGGAAAGCACATAGAGAAAAGATACAAGGTCTGATAAAGAGAAGGGTGCAAATGTGGCAGGAGAGGGAGGAAGGGGCTAGGTGTAGAAGAATCTTGTAGGGCATTATTAGGAATTTTGGCTTTTATCCCAAAATGCAACAAGAAGGTACCAATGGGATCTGATTAAATAAAGGAGGAAGAGGATTCAGAATGTGAAAATGAGAATTACTAAAATAATGGAATAAGGAATATAAACTAAATAGAGAGGGAAGAAAAGACAGGGTATACAGACGGAAGGAAAGACGAGGCTACTGGATTACAATAAAAAAAAAAGGGGGGGAAAGAAGTTCAAATGAACAAGAAAGCTGAAATAACAGGCAATTGTGTTTATAGAGGAAGGTACTGTAATCAGCGAATGTGGAGGTGGGCTAGATTACAACAAGGTTTAGAATGCCAAATATGGGATGAAGAAAGTCAAGGGAGACAGGCTACTGGTCAAGAACTTGAAAGGACAAAGTAACAAATTATCTATGCAGATTCTGAAGTCAGTGAGATAACAAGTCTTCAATGAAAGCCTTCAATGCTCTACCTGCACAGCATGAGACTAAAAGAAGTAGGGGTTCTAACCTTAAGAATGTGATGGAATAATGCTCTGAAGGTAGAACAGGAAACAAGAAGGATGAGAGTCCTACCTTTAACCCTGAGGTTCAGAATAAACACGTATTTAACACCAGAAAGAGTTGCTGGAAGTTGCCAGGGGAGAGGCCAAATTATACTCCAGACAAATAAGGTAAAGGCTGGCTCAGGAAGAAAAAGAGAAAGTCAAATACAGTACGATTTCACTCATACGTGGAATTTAAGAAACAAACAAACAAATGAACAAATGAGACAAAGAAACAAACTTTTTAAAGAAATGTAGACATTTCTTTTTCTTTTAATTTTTTTTAATGTTTATTTATTTTTGAGAGAGAGACAGCATGCAAACAGGGGAGGGGCAGAGAGAGAGGGAGACACAGAATCTGAAGCAGGCTCCAGGCTCTGAGCTGTCAGCACAGAGCCTGAGGCAGGGCTCGAACTCACAAACTGTGAGATGATGACCTGAGCAGAAGTCAGATGCTTCACCAATTAAGCCACCCAGGCGTCCCAGAAAGAAACTCTTAAATACAGAGAACCAACTGGTGCTTGCCAGAGGAGGGCGGGGGGGGGGGGGGGGGGGAATAAAGGGGGTGAAGAGTTCCCTTACCATGATGAGCACTAAGTAATAGAAGAATTGTTGAATCATTATACTGTATACCTAAAACTAATATAACATCATGTTAATTATATGAGGAGGAGGAGGAAGTTAAGAATGTATGTGCCAGGGCCTGGCACAGAGTAGATAATAACTATCTGGTGAATCAGTGAATGAATGAAGACAAATGAATTCGTGACTTTTAGTACCTTAGTAGGAAGATGTAGAAGGAATAACAACAGTTGAAGAATATGTTAAGGCAAGAAAGTACTGAACAGATAGGGAAAATGGTGCAGTATAGACGACTGAAAGCTTATTCTTTGGGCAATGTCTAATGAACTATAGGATGAAAGGCACAGTAAAATTAACTCTACTAGGTTTTTTCAAGAGGGTGGACACTGGTTCCATTGGACCAGAATTTCAAAATAAAGCAGATGATACCAAAGTTAAGAATTATGAATTATTTTCTTTTAGTCCTCATTTAAATGCATAGGACTAGGGTACCTAGGTAGCTCAGTCGGATAAACATCCAACTTCAACTCAGCTCATGATATCGCAGTTCATGAGGTTGAGCACCACATCAGGCTCTCTGCTGTCAGCACAGAGCCCACTTTGGATCCTCTGTCCCCTCTACTCTCTGCCCCTCCCCCGCACATACATGTGTGTGCTCTCTCTCAAAATAAACATTAAAAAAATAAATGCATAGGACTTATATGATAGCACGTGATTATAATTTTCTGTTTATTGAAAATAAGATATTATAAGTGATACCTGAAGTAACCTAATGGTAACAGATACCACTGAATTTAGCAATATATTCAAGTTAGGAATTGTAAGGTATTACTGCCATCTTTTACTCCTGACTTTATGAAGAACCCAAATATGAGTAGGAGTCACATATATAGCACTGAAAAAGAAACCATATTTCTACAATTCATCTTAGGAGTCATTAGATTTCTTGACTTTTCAAATAATGGTGCATTTCTCTAATAAGTCAACACTGTCAAAGGTTTTTGAGGGCGAATAAAATCAGCAAATGACACTTTAAATAATTAATGTGCTCCATGGGTGAGGAATTTACAAAATGTTTTTACCATCCCTCAAAATATGGCTCACATTCCCACAGGACACTTAACAATGCTGGGTATTTCTATAAAAGCCTTATGGTTTATAAGAATCCACAGAGTTAAGACTGACTTTTAGAGGAGGTAAGTGCACATTGATTGACTATATTTCTTCATTGCCAACTGCCTTTAAGTTTCCAGTAATACTGTGCTATGGTAATAAATCTTCAGCTGAAGATAGTATTTTTTTTTTATTGAGGTATAATTGACATACAATATCCTTTTAGTTTCAGCTGTACATCATGGTGACTCAATTATTTTTACACATTATGAAATGATCTGCACAATATGTCTAGTTACCATCTGTCACCATACAATATAAAGTTATCACAGTATTATTGATTATATTCCATATGCTGTATATTACATCTCCATGACTAATTTATTTTATAACTGGAAGTTTGTACCTCTTAATTCCCTTCACCTATTTCACCCACTCCCCTGAAGTCTTCCCTACTCTAATAACCAATAGTTTGTTCTCTGTATCTATGAGTCTGTTTCTGTTTTGTTTTGATCACTTGTTTTGTTTTTTATATATAAGTGAATCCATATAGTATTTGCCTTTCTGTGACTTATTTCACATAGCATAATACATTCTATGTCCACCCATGTTTTGCATATGGCAAGATCTCGTTTTTAAAAATTTAAAAAGAGACACAACAATGTGAAAGAAATGCTTTTTTTCCCCTAAGCCATCTCAATTTCTCTTTTTTCTTTATCAACTCAGAAAGCTTAGGAAGATAAATCCTATAATAAGCCCTCATCATTCCTAAGGGGAGCTTTAAAAATCAGACATCAATAAAATGTGGGTGCACATTTTCAAAGCAAAGCAAATGTCCCCCTGCTGCTATGAATCTCATAATTTGTGTCACTGAGGTTGGAAAGCGGCTTTAAGAAGGGCTAATGTTTATCTTAGTGCCAATTCCAGTTAGGTGATTTTTTGGTAACAAAGCATCAAGACGAAAAACTAAAAATCTGAATTAAACTCCAAACTATTTTTTAAAGAAAACTGTTACTTGATTACTATCTCCTATAATTCGCTTATTTCAGCAACAAAGAGTTCATACCAGAATCAAGTAAAACAAAAATAATTGCCTGGGTTGACACAGACTCCATGACTCTACTCCTAGAAGAAAAAAGGACAGAAATAATCTAAATAACATCACATTTTCTTTCTCCAGCAGCAGTAACAAAGATGTGGCAGCCATCATTTTACACTCTTCTGCATCTGGGTCTGAGACCTCCTTATATCTCATTAGAATTTGACAAATGAGTATATCAGGGAAATACAAATAGAGATGGGATGACAAGACTTTCCCTCAAACTTCGGGCTCTAGTAAATTCTCTTCTGAAAAAAGTTTGGGTTTTTTTCTGAATTATTAGGAAGTCAAGACAACAGGATAAAGTACATGGTAGGAGGGCTGTACAAGCTGTCCAGTTTTTAAAAACAAATTTCCTTTGTAGTTGAAACCATTTGGTCATTTCACACAGAAAAAAACATTAACTTCATTTCATCACAAAAAACAGCAATCCCCTCAATAGCATAAAGTCATCAACAGAGAACAGAGCATTTAGGGCTTGAGCCCTTTTTCTAAGATCAAATGAGTAATTTGAATAAAACAACTTCATACTCTTTCCTTAAGTTCTCAACAATGAAAGTTTACTGGCATTTTAACTGAAAATTTTAATCCTTCTCATTTGCATTGCTAGAAAAACAAAGTCAAACAGCTATCTAGACATAAATGGAGTGTAATTTCATCAATTACAGATATATTTAATGGAGAAAACATTATTTCAATATAACCCCTGGAAAATGGTTACCAAAAAAAATGGCAAATTAAATGACAGCTATTTGACCTTATCAAAAATTTACTACTAAAGAAGAAAAGTAAAAGGGTGGGATTTAAGGTCTGGAAACCCAAGGATACCAAGAGAGATCTCGTAAGTATCACATAAGTGTGTATGTACACACACACAAACACACACATGGTTATTTTGGTCATAATAATGCTCAACATTTGTATACTGTTTTTATAGGCTACCAAAGCAAAATTATTGTGGGGATAAGAATTTACTTCACTCTACTACAGAGGCTTAAAAAGATTATGAGCCTTACCCTAAATCACAGCCAGTAAATAGAAGAACTAGAACCCATATCACTTGACTTCTGGTTCAGTGCACTTTATACTAGCCTTTATTACCTCTTATTCATTCATTTAAAAAGGTAGAGATAAGAGGAAAGGACAAGTGAATGCCAAAATAGAGCCCAGGACATGCCACACACAAAAACTATCTGTTGTGTAGGATAAATCCTGCTGTGCATATTTCTCTAGGAAAATATGTTTTATTGAAAACATCCAGGAAGGTGCAGCCAAGGAGAACATAAACTGCATATAAAAATCAGTGGGACGCCATCTGGCTTTCATGACTTCACCTTCAGCGATATCTTGGATGACTGCCTCTATCGTCAATAACTTGGTTTATCAAACTTCTCAGTAGGAGATAACAGAATAAGGGCCAAACACCCCAAGAACTCATTACAAGCAAACTAAATATCATCTGTTACAGATCTGCCACATAGATTCCAAAAGGGCTCCCCAGTGCAGTAGTGGTTATGCAGTTTAGTCAGAAAGTACAAAAATATGTCTATTTTGAAAACCAGTATCTATAGACTCTGGCACTCATCTCTGTGGTTCAATTTTGGGGTGTGCCAAAGTTTTATTTCTTTTCCACTTCAGTTAATTTTTCATTTGATTATAACTTCTGAAAACACAGATGTGGTCCTTCTGTTGAAGGAAAAGGAAAAACTCAAGCCAAAATTTAGAAACATAGGTATTTCTTGAAGTTCTGGGATAATATAATCATGTACTATTTTATCAAATAATTTTCAAGAGTAAAAACCTGTAATAAAAAAGGCAAACACAAAAGCGTTACTTTAAAAACTACTGTTACAAACCACTCATGTGTAAAAAGATTTTTTTGGTCATGTGGTTATTTCCTGGGAGCTTCAGTCTCCCTTCAGAATTTCTTGTTGTCTACTGACCCCATCTGGCAAAATTATAGAGGAAGTTATAGTGACTAAAGCTACTGCCAAGCCAACCCTTTTATTTTATCTAAGGAGACATTTTAAGAGAAAAAAAGAAAACAGAAGATCAGGTAAAATACTCTAAGGATTCTTAGCTTGATCCCTCTATAATACATAGGATGATAGGGAAAAACATGTAATATTAAAAAGGTCTTGCCACTGAGTTTTAATAATTTTAAATTATTACAGGCTAAGCTCTACTCCCACTTAATACCATATATAGAATCTCCATATTTTTACTGCTCTGTTATTTATCTGTCTTCTTTTTCAAGTGTACTACATATGACTCCAACAAATGAAGATCTTTCAGGGCTATCAGTATTCTAAATGACAGAATTCATGTGCTGCCTTTTCACTGTTATTCTTCAAGATGCTTTTTAGTATTCTGATCTTTTATTTTAAAAGTTTTATTGAAACTCTGAGATCTTCTCTTTGTTCAATACAATGATAAGGTAATTACTTCAAAATCATCTCCAACAAAACTGGATGAAAAACATTTTAAACAATACAAGGTAGTTTAAAACTTCAAGTACAGAGTTACTAAAAGGGGAGAAATGTCTGTTTAACCTATGCAAATTGGTCTTGAGACTACAGGTTTTCATTGTCTGCCATTCTTACTATCAATATTCAGAATATGATCCTACCAAAGGGGATAAAAAGGAGAAACTGAAGGAGAGTTTTAAAAACACATGGAGAGCTCCATTTTATTCACCATCTGACTTATTCCACATTTGTGAAAGTGGCTACAACATTAACACGAAGTTTCAATTCTTCTTTTGAACATTCCTCCTCTGAGACATTTGAGTTTTTAGACCTAGTGTTATTTGAACATATTTGGGTAATTTCCATTAATAAGTGGATTGAAATGCAGAATAACACTGGGTTGCCATTGCTACAGACTATATCATTCCCCTAACTTAAAGCCCATTTCATACATCTTTCTAAGATCAAAAGAAGGAGAAGTCTAAACATGGAGATTTCTGCTATGGCAGGGTATAGCCATTTAACTTCTTCTTTCAACAAGCCAGAGATGGCAGAATTCTCTTTGAAGTGGCAGCCCTGTTGGCCTTTGAAGTCCCTTGTCAATTGCAGAATGGCTCTGGTGGGGTTTGTTTTGTAGCCAGCTGTCACCATGAAGGCAGACATGACGTATTTCCAGCAGTCTCACTTCAGGGTCTGTCAAGTGACTGATTTCATAACCAGTCACCATAACAAAGGAGATTCAAACTCATTGACATTAGAGCAATAGTCTACAATGAAACTTACTAAGTTCCCCTTGACAGAGCTTGATTTAAATACTGAAATGATTACACAAAGCCAATGACGAAATGATTGTCAATTTAACTGTCACCATCTAAGATTCTTAGAATATTAATGTACTTTCCATAAGTTTATCAATGCAGTGGTTCATTAATAATATCTTGTTTTAAATGAAGCATCTTTGAACAATAGTACCTTCAATCTGCACAGACTAAAAACGATGACTTCTGCAGAAATCAGTAACCTGTTTTAAAAGCAGTTTATACTGCTAATTTACAACTGGATTTACTTCTAAGACTGAATGATTCTATGTAGTTCTGAGAAACATGTTTGTATTTATAATACTTTTAGACTGTTCAGCGACTTACCTCAAAAATCCCCAGCACTACCAACATAGAGAACAGTTTAAGACATAAAAGGATAAACAGTGGGAAAAAAATGGTAGGTTAAGAAACTTCTATCAACCATAAATGCAGCCCATTAGAGTACTATATATAAGGAAACAATCTTAAATTACGAAACTATCTTTAAGGCAGGAGAGATGAGACAAATCTTGAAAAACCTAATGCCAAATTCACCAATGATAATCAGAAGTATTAGTTCCACTGGAAGGAAATAAAGCAAGATCAAAAACATTTTCATCCTAATTTAATCACAGTTTATATCTGTTCTGTAGAATGTTTTGATTTTTCTTCTTTGAGAGAGAGAGAGAGAGAGAGAGAGAGAGCGAGAGAGAGCACGTGCAAGCAGGGTAAGGGGCAGAGGGAGAGAAAGAGAGAATCTTAAACAGGCTTCATGCCCAGGGTGTAACCCGACACGAGGCTTGATCTCATAGCTGTGAGATTATGACCTGAGCTAAAACCAAGAATCAGACACTCAACTGACTGAGCCACCCAGGTGCCCCAGACTGTTTTGAATTTTTACATGTTTTTATGACATGTAAAAACTGCTATTTCAGAGTTGAAGACTACACAATACAGAATACCACTTTTAGGTAGCTCCTACTATCTGAAAGATCAGCCACAATAGGACAGAGTACTACACATTCATCCCATGAGACATAATAAGTTCTCTTATTTCCCACTGAAGGACAGGTCATGGATAATGAGGATTTCTATATTTTATTTTTTCCATTCTGGCTACCATGCTTTAAAATCACGCTTTAAAAATAACCTTTCAAATAATATCTATTCTAGTTCTTTAAATCTACAATTGTGAAATCTTTTGAGTTCTTCTGGTCAGTTGACAAAGTGCTTCATCAAATCCTGTAGATAAGAGTTGAAAGAAAGAATAAAAACAATTCAAAATATTTTTGTAATAATTCAACATATTTTTGTAATAATTCAAAATATTTTTTGTTAGCTAACGTAAAACTCATAAAACTGCAATTAAACTTTACATTGTTTAGTAAATAAAGCGACACTTCTATTACCAGAAGTGTAAACATTCAGGATGTCAGAATAAAATTTCACTCATTCACTCATTAATTAATTCATTCACTCAACAAGTCTTCCCTGAATGCCACTATGTATCAGACATAATGGTAGGTATTCAGGATACAATAGTAAACAAGACACAATCCCTGCCCTCAAGGAGCTTTCATTCTAATAGAGAAGATGGAAATAGTCTCTTAAAGTGACAGACAGTAAATAAGTAATAATAACACAGTGTTGCCAAACAAACAGTACAGGGTACTGCTGAAAAACACGGGAGAGACATGTAACTCAGACTCAGGAGATAAGAGAAGGTTTTATGGAAGGAGAAGTAGGATTTATCCAGGTAAGGGAATGAAATAAAGATGAAGACACTGCTTCATTCACAGGTGACATGTACTTCAATAAATGCAAACTATTCTTCATTCTTCTGCAAAAGGACTCAATGAGCACTGATGTTCTTTTTCTCTCCAGGAAACATTAATATATCTAAGAATTTCGTTAAGTGATTAAATACTAGTATTTATCATGATGACCAGCAGTTAATAGGTAAGCAGTAAATGTCAATATATCAAGCCTTATAATTATATTAAGAGTAAAATGCTATGTACTTTCACTGTGTCACATTTTCTAGTAATAATAGAGAGTAAAGAGGTACCTCCTCAATTTACGTGTATTTGAGAGTAACCGGTTTATAGTTTTTAGCTCATAGCACACTTCTAAGCTAAAGCCATGTATCCAACTCCCTACTGGACAACTTTATGGGAAACAGGGCACAGGTATCTCAAATTTAACATACACATAGTTGAATCCCTACACTAAACTCCTCCAGCTTTCCCCATAGTTCAATAAACACCACCACCATCAACTTAGCTTTCATGGCAGACAACACGGGCATCAGCCCTGCCACTTCCTTCTCCTTCATCGTCCACATACAAAACATCAGCAAATCTTACTGCATCTGCCTCCAAATAAATCTCTCCATTTTCACTGCCAACACCCTACTATGTTCCTGGATTATGCAGTATCTTCCTAACAGGTATTCCCCCTTCTACCCTTATTTATTTTTTCCCTATCCATTTTTCATATAGTTACCAGAATAATCTTTTCAAACTATAAAATGGATTTTCATCATTCTTCTGCTTAAAATGATTTAAAGGTTAACCATTATGATTAAGATAAAACCTGAAATCACTGATGTGACCATCCTACATAATCTGGTTTCTGCCTACCTCTGCAGTTTCATGTCATAGGATCTGTTCTCTTACTCCTTCATTTGCTCACTCACTCATCTACCTACCCACTCAGCCACCAACTCACTTCTACTCAATTATTCTCCACTAACTGGTGGTTCTCTTTTTGCTCTATAGCATGACTATACCATGCTCTTACCATTATTAAGGTGTCCACACAAGTGGTTTCCACTGAAGTAAATTTCTTGACATTTTGAATCTAATTCCTATTGACTTTTCATGTGTCAATTTAAATACCAGTGTCTTAGAGATGCCTTCCCTGACCATTTATTCTAAATAAGTTCCCCTTGTTATACTTTTTATAATACTATACTTTTATTTGGCTATATCACAATCTCAAAGAGTAAGTTTATGCCTGTGATCATGTGATTAATCTCCATAACATATAAACACCAGGGGGAAAGGGACCATATTTTTTTGGTTCACTAATGTATTTTCAGTTTCTAACACACAGTAAACTCTCAATTAGCATTAATAGAATGTATAACAGCGTAATGGACTAAATGGTATCTTGGAGGCCATTAAACTATTCATCCTGGGCTGGCATATTCTCTCTATGGACAAACACCTCTTTCTCACTTCTATAACCTTCCTACTCCTTTTTCCTATACTAATTCCATCACACATGCTATAAATTGAAGTGTCTAGTATTATACGAACACGGGGTAATACACACACATGCACACACACACACAATTAGGGTATCACTTTGAAAGTGACCTAGTCCTTTACTAATCTAAAGGATTATTTCACCATTATTTCTTAAAGGAATAATTACTTTTGACAAACAGGTTTTTAGACTACAGATGTTTTCCCAAAAATGAAAATTAAAAAAGGATCAACTACATCAGTGCTTGTCCTTCTACATTATCAGTACTACAAAACTCTGTCAGGCTCAGGAGGAAAAATTAAATGGTAGTTTCTAAGTACACATGTTTATATGGAAGTATCTATCCATCCAACACACTATGGAGTTCAGCCATCCAATACAGTAGCCACTAGCTAGATGTGGCCATTTAAATTTAATTGAAATTAAATAAATGTAAAAATTTGGTTCTTGGGGCTCCCGGGTGGCTCTGTTGTTTGAGTGTTCAACTTTGGGTCAGGTCATGATCTCATGGTTTGTGAGTTCAAGCCCTGTATCAGGCTCACTGCTATCAGTGCAGAGCCAGCTTAGGATCCTCTGTCCCCCTCTCTCTCTGCCCCTCCCCTGCTCATGCTCCCTCTCTGTCAAAAATAAACGTTAAAACAAATTGGTTCTTCAGGGACTCTAGCCACATTTTAAGCATTCAACAGAAACGTGTGGCTAGGAGTTGCCATACTGAACAGGAGAGATATAAAACATTTCCACTTGCTCAAAGTTCTACTGGATAGTGCTGGTATAAAGACTACCAGAGACTTTGGTAACAAATAAGCACTTATGAATAAAAATGTATATTCCTAGAATTCACTTTATATCAAAAGAAAAAAAAAGTAACTTCTGTTTGGAATTCAAATCTTTTTAATAGGGAATGGTATTTAGATACCACATCTGAGCACCAGAGAGGGTACACTGCAACTGAAATAATCAACTTTTTTAGGTACTTTCAGTACACAGGAAATGCGTGTGCATATGCATCTAAGTGTTTAAGAGAAAAAAGACATGAATATTAAACAGATATTTCCAATTCAAGATTATGAGGATCAAACACAATTTTCTTTAATCTTAAATTTTCTGTATCTTCTTACTTCTAGAAATAAGCTCCAAGCATAATGTTCTCAAATCCACATTTTGTTTTAAATCGTGCTAATGAGAGTGTTATTTTTCTTTCCTTCCCTACGTTCCTTCCTAAAGGAAAGCATAGAGTAATAAATGACTTTGTAAAACTGAAAGATAGCATTAGGATTCAATTCCACAGTACATATTTGTAGCCGTTAACTAAAATCACTAAAATTATTTTTACGAGGAGAGCCTAAAAGAAAATTGGAAAATAAAGACTAAGATCCTGAATTAACCTAAGACAGACTCTCAGAGGATGAATAACCCAGTGACAAGAACGATACCTTGTTGACTGACTTACTAGTTGGCTATGGCATTCCCAGGTGATACAGATATTACACATTTTAGGCTGAGCAATGGATTAAAACTTGTGACTTAATGTCACAAGGATTAAAACTTGATATATGGAAATGGGAACTTTTAATAAAAAGCATGTTATCACCAGTACTGAATCGACCAGGTGGGTCTGTAGATACTAAGTTTCTCTGGGGCCTTAAGCCTTCCTTTAGAGCTATCAAGAGTCATGGTAGTAACAACAGAAGCTTCAGTCGTAGCTAATGTTCACTGGGTGCTTACTATATGCCGACTTTAAGTGCTTTATACATACCACCTCTCTTTAGTGTGGCAGATATATTTAGTATCTTTGACAGCTCAGGGAACCAACACAAATAACTTGCCTGGGGGCACTTGGGTGGCACAGTCGGTCGAGCCTCCAACTTTGGCTCAGGTTATGATCTCACAGTTGGTGAGTTCAAGCCCCATATCGGGCTCTCTGCTGTCAGCACAGAGCCTGCTTTAGATCCTCTGCTCCCCTCTCTCTCTGCCCCTTCTCTACTCTCTCAAAAGTAAATAAACATTAAAAACAAACAAACAAAAAAAGTAACTTGCCTACAATTACCATTTTTAAGTGATGGAAGCATAATTCCAACCAAGAATTCTAACCCAGAACCCACTTTCTTGTATGTAGTACAACTTCTCTAAAGTTCTGGAGTAGCTTTTAACTACAGAACCAGAGTGTACAATCTATGTACCTAACCTATCATTTCTGCCTTTCTCAGACTTGCTTCTCCTAACACTCACCATGACTAATTTCAACTTCATAGAATAAGAGTGTTTTGTCACATGAGTTGAAAAAGCCTGAGGGAAAAACTGGTTTGAGGCAAGGAATCAAGAATTCTGGATTTGGATGGTTTCAGGTTGAGAAGTCAATGAATTATATGAAAAAAGGTATGAAGCAGACATGTATACAACTGTCTACTTCATTAGTTTGGACCTCAAAAGAGAAAAGTGGGCTGATCATAAATCTGATATGGTAACAATTTTATTACTTATACTAATGTAGCTATCATTTCTTTAGCATAATTTCTTGGTTTTTATCCTCAAACAAGTTTTTCCCTCAGGCTTTCTCCTCTCAGAAAATGGAACTACATCTGCCCAGCTGTCTAGCCAGAAATCAGAGAATCATCTTTATTCTCTCCTTCATCCTTACCCACACATGCAATTTTATTTAGCTCTATTAGTCTTTTATTTAGCTCTATTTCCAAAAGACATTCTAAATCCATCCACTTTTCTCCATCCCCACTGCCACTATGTAACTTACTCACCTGTTACCTAATTTACAACTTCTTGCCTAAACCAGAAGCCTACATGATTTTGCTTGTACACCCACTAAATGTTTATATTAACTATGCTTTTAACCTGGTATCTATTTTTTTAACATAAGTTTAAAGAGTTGCAAAGAATGTGATTTCTTAGGAATTTTTTTTAATGTGTATTTATTTTTGAGAGAGAGAGAGCGAGCATGCTCATGTGTCATGCAAGCGGGAGGGGCAGAGAGAGGGAGAAAGAGAATCCCAAGCAGGCTCCTCACTGTCAGCGCAGAGCCCCACAAGGGACTCGAACCCATGAACCATAAGATCATGACCTGAGCCAAAATCAAGAGTTGGACGCTTAACCAACTGAGCCTCCCAGTTGCCCTGCTTTCTTAGGTATTTAAATTTTATTTTTAAAAAATGAAGCATCACTCTTTTCCAAGAAAGTATCCAATTAAATGTAAATATTATGGAGACTTGATATCTACTTTTATCTATTTAAAAACTAACTATAAAGACAAACTGTTCTTAATTAATTAAAAGTTTTTATGTTCCTTTTTCCTCTTTGACCTTATGTTTCTGTTCCATTTCTTCCTAAAATTTTATACTGACATAATTTATTTTATGCTAGACTGTTTGTATAGATCCTGTCTCGTACTTCTGCACCAAAGATATATACATAAATTTAAATTTCTTACTTATAAAATCTCCTGTGGTCATAACTCTATTAGTAAATTATTTCAAATTGAGTTATCATTATAATTACTATAACACAGAATCAATAGAAACTAACATACATATTTTATATTTTGAAAAAATATTAAACATAAAAAGTAAAATTTTATTAAAAATGTATCTTATCACTAAACATTTATCTTAATGAAATTAATGAAACTTTTATTAGATATTCCTTGATAAATATTTCTTATTGGAAAAAAGACCTAGGATTCAGTACCAATTCTATTGTATGTTTCATTTCCATAGGTGTAAGCACTAAGAAACCTTTATATAAATAAGTAAATAGGAATGGAAAGAGCTTTTTGTTATAGCAATATCTCAAAATTTTGCACTCCTTCAGAATTATATGCCCCAAATCACATATTAGCCCATCATTAAAAATTATTTATAATTATCAGCTGGCAACTTAATTAGGTTATCCTTCAATTTTATTGGAAACAAAGAATTATAAACAATCTGAGGGTTTTTTTTTTAATGTTTATTTAATTTTGAGAGAGAGAGAGAGGCAGAGCATGAGCAGGGGAGGGGCAGAGAAAGAGGGAGACACAGAATCCAAAGCAGGCTCCAGGCTCTGAGCTGTCAGCACAGAGCCCGACATGGGGCTCAAACTCATGAATGGTGAGATCATGACCTGAGCTGAAGCTGGACACTTAACCGGCTGAGCCACCCAGGCACCCCCTGACTTTTCTGATCCATCTTCTTAACACTGATATTTGGAATTATCCATTTGTTACTGTTCCAGAGGGTTTCTTCCTCCTAGAGGAATATAAAATACTAAGATTCAGGAGAGGTGTGCCTATTGTAAAGTGAGGGATGCACACTGAAAAGAGAAGTGAAAAAAGAGAATCTACACATCTTAGATCAATTTGAAGGAACAGTATGTTTAGAAGCTGAAGACCTGTGCCCGTGCTCCTTTTTGGAAAATGTTCATGCCATCTCCAAGTCTATGTGCACCTCAGTTTGAAGACCTCTGGCCCAGGCTACTCTAACAACTCATCTGATCTTCTTACGTCCACTCAGCCTTATTGAATCCATTTTCCAACCAGCAGTCTGATGACCTTTTAAAAACACAAATCAGCGGCACCTGGGTTGCTCAGCTGGTTAAGTGTCCGACTCTTGATTTTGGCTCAGATCACGATCTCACAGTTCATAGGTTCAAGACTCACATCGGGCTGTGCACTGACATCGTGGAGCCTGCTTGGGATTCTCTCTTTCCCTCTCTGCCCCTCTCCCACTCGCACAAGCGCTCTCTCTCTCAATAAATAAACTTAAAAAATTTCTTTTAAAAAAAAACCCCACAAATCAAAGAATGCCATGCACTGATTGAACCTGTTTAACTGCTTCCACCATTCTAAAAAAAATAACCCTGACTTCTGGCCACCCCTTACATAAGACCCTGCACACCTTACACTGCTCCCACCCCTTAGTCATACCAGTTGTCCTCACACATGTCTAGTTCTTTTCACCTTCCTGCTGTCACAACACTGATTTCTCCCCACTATTCACATGGCAGGCTTCTTACCCTTCAAGACACAGATTAGGGTGTCTGGGTGGCACCCCAGGTTAAGTATCTGACTTCGGTTCAGGTCACGATCTCATGGTTCATAAGTTCAAGTCCTACATTGGGGTAAACCCTGCCCTTCTCTTTCTCTCTCTCTCTCTGTCCCTTGCTTACTTGCTCCCTCTCCCCCCCGCCTTAAAAAAAAAAAAAAGACCCAGGTTAAATGTTACTTTCTCAGAGAATGCTCCCTGAGCATTCAATCAAAAATAACCCTTCCAAATTCACCAGATTATTGCCTATTACAGAAAACCTGTTCCTATTCTTTACAGACCTTCTGACAAATTGTAACTTAAAAAAAAAACTTTTTTTTTGGTTTAGGATCTGTATCTCTCTGCAGACTATAAGCTCTCTTAGGGGAGAGACCACAGCTGCTGTATTCATCACAATATATCACCCCAGACTACCACAGCACCACTGGATACTCAATAAAGATCTGTTGATCTGTTGAATGAATGAATGAATGAATGAGCAAGCAAACCCATGAAAAAATATTATCTGCTTAAATTCCTTCAATAGTTCTCCACTGCCTTGAACATAAAATGAAATGCTGGAGTAGAACATGAGACTAAATTTGCTTAAGCATGATCAGATTGCAGGCACCTCCCTATCCCTCCCATAGTTCTCCCTCCCATAGATCATGCCATATATATTTATCCTAAATTATAGCTACTAACCACTATTTAAAGTTTCCTGGATGCTTCCAGTTTTCACATATGCTGATCCCTCTGCATGGAATATGGTGAATATCCTTCCACATCTTTTTTGCTTAGTTCTTTCTTTTTAAGACTCAGCTCATGCATTGGCCATCTCCTCCAGGAAGGTTTCTATAGATCTCTCCAATCTGGATTGTATGCCTGTCCCTCCTCTTCTTATTCAGATCACTACCACGGCACTTACCAAACTGAACCATAATTATAGGTTCATTCTTCAGTCTTTCCAAACAAACTATGAACTTCTTGAGACAGAGGCTATTTCTATTACCTTTTTATTTCCAGTGCTTACTGTAGAGTCTGGAAAACTACAAGGTATTCAATAAAAGTTTGTAGAAAGGGCAGCATAAGTAAAAGCGTCATTATTTTATTTTCTGAGCATTACTGCCACTTAATTTAAAAAATGAGAAATATAACTTACTATAAATATTCAGACCAGTACAAGACTATGTTTATATGACCAAAGAATAAACTGTCAACTCTGGGAATAGCTAAAAGTTAAGAAGGCAATGGAAAAGATTGAAGAGTACAATGATAGTTTGATTAGCATACATCATCTTCTATAGGCTACCCAGTTACTAGTGATGCTTCAGTAGTGGCAACTGTTCTGTTTGAAAAAGTATTTGGGTATCACGGTGATAAATGCTGTGTAACTGATTGGATAGATTTGCAACCAATAGGGAATTTAATATATCTTTAAGAATAAAAAAAGAGATGGGACACTTGACAGTTGCCAGTTGCAGACTGGGCCCCATTCACTCATGTGCCTTGCTCCACTTCCTCCACAACTGTGTCTGACAAACCAGACATGACTGAGGATAAGAAATTTGATTAAGTCAAAATTGAAGAAGATAGAAACACAAGAAAAAATCCACTGCCTTCAAAAGAAACAATGGAACAGGAGAAGCAAGCGAATCATAATGAAGCAAGCATTTGTCACCAATATGCACTGTACATTCCATAAGCACTGCCTTCTTATTTTACTTTTTTTTTTTAGCTATTTACCTTTGCAAAATGCAAAGAAACTGGATCAAGTTTAAATGACTATACTGCCCATTTTCACAATAAAGAATCAAGAACTTCTGACAGGGAAGGCCAAAAGCCTGTCTTTCCCACCTGCCTGTCTAGCTGGCAGGAAAGGAAAAGAACTTGCATGTTGAAGGAAGAAGGTGGATAGTACAACTGTGAGATCCAGAGTAAAAACCAAGCTGGCCCAAGGTAGGCTGTAAAATGCAGTTTAATCAAGAGTGCCATTTTTTGTTGTTCAAATGCTTTTAATTACTGGAATGCATAATACCTGGGAAAAAATTTTTAAGATGTAATCCTAAAAAATGCTCATTAATCTATAAGTACCTGCATACAAATCACAGGTATAACCTTATGATCTTCTGGGTCAAAAATTTAAACTTAACATACAAGCCAAATAACATCAAAATGGCAATTTAAAAAATGAATACCACTATTAAAAATGAGATTTTAAAACAAAAGTCAGAACTCGTGTAAATGTTAGTTATATTGAGAGGATATATCTTTATCCCTCAAAACATTAAAAAATGCACTTTAGGAACATATAAATCCAGCCTACTGAGCCACAAGAAAATGTGTTACGTTAGAGGGGTTTTTTAAATCCTTGGTTAGCAATGTAGTTGTAAAAGACTTCTTAAAAAAATAATCTTAGTGAAGATATTTAAAGTATTCTTTTCAAGTTAAAAAAAAAAAAAGCATTTCAAAAATTTAACCTTACAGCAGCACTGCTGAACTAAAGAAATTGCTCCCTACCTCCTCACAATTACGAGACTTAAGACAGCCAAAATTATTCTATTCTCATTTTAGGAAAATGGATTCTCATATTCAACAAAACACAAAACCTGCTAAAACTTGAGCAGAGAGAAGTTTCAGAAAAAGAAAATCCATGTGGAAAAGCACAAAGCAAAAGTAAAAGGAGCCCTTGGGTTTCCCTCCATGGGATTATATTCACTTTCACTTCTCCATTTGCCAACACAGGTTATAGGACATCTTCCTTCACTGGATCATTATATTTTTATATTTATGTTTTATATTTTTATATCATTTATATTTTATATTTTTATATCATTATGTATCTTTATATTTGGGGGCATAGGCTCAATATGGAACAGCATGTATTGGGAATAAAGAAACTGTAACGGGATCCTGTAAGAAGAAATGTTTTCCCTTGACCCTTTTTTGCCTCTCAAACTTTAAAAAGCTCTGTATTTTATTTTAGTAAGAGAGACTGTTCCCAATTTTACTCTGCACTTTAAGAAATCAAGAAATGCAGATATTCTCCTTCTATTAGAGGGTGTTATTTCTTCTCAGAGGCTAAATTTAAGAGACAGAAATGTCCCTAGCCAAAAAAAAAAAAAAAAAACCAAAAAAAAAAAAGCTTTACCCATTTAAGATGTTTCAAATGAATATTTCTAGATTACCCTGGTGTATACAATTAATACATATAAGTAAAATTAACAGCAGAGCTGAAAGACAGAAAAAGATAAAAATAAAAGAACAGAAGATGACAGCAGGAGGGGACAGTGGATTAAGATTATATAGCCTCAGAAATACAAACATAAAAGAGGCTTCTTCATACTTTAAACCACTGAGAGCTCAAATGACTGGTCTCATGCAATATTTTACTCAATAGCTTCAGATAGGCAATGAGTAGCAGCATGGTAGAAAAGAAGAAAAAGATAAACAGGGAGGAGAGAAAGAAAAAAGCATGCAATTAAAAGCAAATTATATATAGCCACTTTGGAAGACAGTTTCACAGTTTCTCACAAAGTTAAATATAATCTTACCATACAATCCAGCAATTCCCAGGTGTTTACCTAATTGAGTTGATAATTTATGTCCATAAAAAAACCTACACACAATGTTTATAGAAGCTTTATTCATAATTGCCAAACACTGGAAGTAATCTAGATGTTCTTCAGTAGGTAAAGGAATAAACAAATTGTAGCATGTCAATACAATGGAATATTATTCAGAAGTAAAACAAAATGAGCTATCAGGCCACAAAAAGACACAGAAGAACCTTAAATGCAGAGGCTAAATGAAAGAAGCCAGTGTGAAAAGGCTACAAACTGTGTTTCCAACTATATCGACATTTTGGAAGAGGAAAAACTAGAGAGACAGGAAAAAGACCAAGGATTACAGAGGTGGAGGAAGGATGAATAAGTGGAGCACAGGGGACATTTAGGGCAGTGAAACTATTCTGCATGATACTGTAATGGGGAATACATGATATTATACATTTGGCAAAACCCAGAGAAGTGAACAAGATGAAGAGCGATCCAAAATGTAAGCTATGGACTAGTTAATAATGTATCAACACTGGCTCATCAATTTTAATAAATCTGTCACACCAATGTTAACACTAGGGAAAACTGAGGTGGAGGAAGGAATATATGGGAATTCCATGAACTTTCTGCTCAACTTTTTTGTGAACTAAAAAAAGAAACTGGATCTAAAATAAGTCTATTATAAACAATACACAAACACATAAATTTGTAAATAAATCTACCCCCCAAAAAGCAAATTATAACTAGGTTCACACAATAATACGTTTTAAAAACACATACCAGTTTACATGCTATAATGACAGGATGTATTATTAATTGTCAACATTTCTATGATTCCCAGTATGTAAGACTTGTCATTATATAATGATTCCTAAACAGAAAAAAATCTTCACAGAAAGAAAAAATGGGGTCATTTTGAAAATGAAGGTAAGAATGTACAAAAGGTAAAATCAATAAAAGAAAACACCTCTTCACCCTGGAACAATGACTGTCACCATCCCTTCTCTGAAGCTCTCCACTACCCAAGCTCTACTTAACTGTACACGAGGAAATACTCAAATTACAAGTGGACAAGGCATTTATGTAGGAACAAGGCACTGAAAGACATGAAAAGTTCAATCTCTGCTAATAAATATCAGTTTGTCTTTCTACACTTAACATTAAAGAAAACATACCCTCATACTAACAGTTAAGAAAGGACCTCCTTAAGGCGCACACTACACCATGCCTGCTTTCAGAATGCACCTTCTTCCTTGTTATGCAACAGTATACCTTAACTCACAAGACCACTGGTGGTCTCATCATGGGGGTTCCCAAAAGATTCAGGTTACTCTCTCAATGAACTCTTTTTACCATATTTCTCCAACAAAGAAATGGAAAGGAAACAATAACTAAAAAAATTAAATGCCACGATCTCTGTGTAAGGAAGATTCAAAATCTCTATTCATATTCTCAAAATGGAAACTGATCTTAGAGACTTCACTTGTTAAAACCATTTTTCCATTCACATTTCCCATCTTTAGTTATTCCTCCTAACAAAAAAGTTAAAAGCCACTGCACAGGATCTAAAAGATGTAGAAAAATATATAAAGCAAACACCACACACAGCAACAGTAGAACTCTTTAATAAGTCACCTCAGGGTTGAGACATACTGATTGGTTAGTCTCAAGTGTCATGATATCTATGTCCTTCATACTTGCTATTCACCTTAACTTGTTATAACTTTAACTGCTCTCTTGAACAAGGCAGGGTATAAATAAACTATCTGCTATTTAAAATTAACATTTTAACTCAGATCTGTTTGTGTTTTCCCATTCAATTTAAAAGCAGGATTGTGACCAGCCTTGCAATACACAGACAAGCTCCATTTCATCTCAACAGATACATGAGCATATACTACATAATTTTTGTGAAATAAGTCCCAAATTATGAATGCAGAGATTTTTAACATCATAAGTCAATTAACATGAGCCAAGTCTTATGCAAACATAAGAATTTCAATTCTTATTTAGGTCCAAATACTTGTACCTGATGAAGTGCTTCTGAAACCCTATAAACATATGTAGAGTTTGCCTAAACTATACTGGTTGGGTTTTACCTTTTGTTTAACCAGCAGCATTGCCAGTAACTGTATAAAATTGCAGACCTGTTTTTCAGCACTGGTCCTGGCTGACTCCTCTTGTGCTAGCACCATTTCTCGCTCTGCAGTTATCTGTACACTTTCTCTTAGTGCTTCTTCCAGCTCTTCAATCCTGTCATCCTTCTTACGGAGACTGTCCTGGAAAACGATGGAAGACCAGGTGAAGAAGACTAATTAGTTAACCCAAGAGAGCCTATTTATCAAGAAAGGTTATTTACTTATTAAATATTCTTCCCTTCAGAAATAAATCCAAGCCAGAAAGATATCTTCACAGAGGAAAGAACAAGGGAAGAAAAGAAGTCTAATAGGAGGTTGAAGAATATTATTAAGAGCAAAGCATCAAGTTAGTTAAGCAAGAGAAACTTGTGATGGATTTGTTCTCTGTAACACAGAGAATAAAACTGTGTTAAGCAGCACACACAGCAAGGGCTTGATTACTTAAAAACACAAAGCTGTTTTTGAACTACTCTCTAAACTGGGCTTTAAGCCAGCTTTGATGAAGCCTAAGTAGTAAGACACAATACGAAAACATTCTCTCTCCCTGAAAAGTTCAGCCTAGATGAAAAAGTTAGATAAACAGCATGATTCTTCAGATTATATTCTTCATATAGACACTCATTAGCAAACTAATTTAGAAAAAAAGAAATGAAAGTGATGTTTCCTAATGATTTAAAGACAGCAAAGTTTTCTCTTAATTTCATATGAGAAAACTAAATATGATAACTGGATATAAGTGATCTGGCTAAGGATGAGTAATTTCATTAGCCAACCAATTCCCACTAGCATTGATATTCTAAATAAGCTGAAAAATTAACTCTTGGGAAGGTAAATATGGATTTCTATCAGAAAGACAAAATCCTATAGGACTTTAAGAACATGTAATAAAGGAAAGATCTTAAAATAAGAAGGATAAATGAAGCAAAGGCCAAGCAATATTAAGAATTAGATTCATCAGATTATAAGCATTTCCTCTTTAAATTCTTCTAGAACCAAAAGATTAAAAATAAAGTGCTGCCTTTTATTAATACAATTAAATTAAAAACACAAGAACAAGAGTTACTAAAACATTCTCCAACTTTCAGAATACTTGCCATCAGTAAAAGATATGAAAGGATTTTGTCTTTTTTTTGTGCAACTCTCACTTAATTAGATTGTAGTTCACTTTTATAAGTGCAAGGCACAGAAAGTCCTTCCTAACAACTTTGTCTTCAAAAATCCAGAACTTGAAATCTGTCAAAGGTTAGTCAGATTTTTCTTCCAGCACTAAAAGAATAGCATCTTTAAAAAAAAGAATATTCACATTTCAGTAATGCATGCCATGTTCCCCCCCCCTTTTTTTTAAGTGTTCATTCTTCTAGTAGAAAATGTTATAAAATACCCTGATTTGGTCCTGTAAGTAAGGTTCTGCCTTGTACAGGACAGTTTAGCTCTATCAAAAAATGCTTTCTTGAAATCTTAATGCTTCCAGGTGGCTTGCCATGAGTAGCAGAGTACAGCTTCTAAAACCGTTGAAGCTTCAGCTGAAGGTTCCTAAAACAACGCCAGGGGAAATGAAATGATGCCAGTAAAAACAAAGGCCAAGGTAGTTTCAATTCAAAGAAAATGAAATGTAACAGAAGGATTATGTAGAAAGAGACAGATCAGTGAGTTCAGTCCTCTCAAATGGGATTTTGAATTACAAATTGTAAGCAAAAAGAATCACTAATGTTTCCCATTATCAACTGGTTGTGAATAACTCAGAATTATGTTTTTGTCCGGTCAGTTATTTTCTTCACTCTTAAGCTGTCTTTTGAAGATCTCCTGAGAGGCTTCTGTTATTCTAATCTAAATTATCCCAAAGAACTTCCCAGAACCTATTTCAAACAAACAGGCTTATCTGCATTTCTGCATGGACTGCAGCTTTGCAGTTTTATCAGTAAAACTTTTTTAGAGAGAGTTTACTTAATAATTTATCATAATGCAGATAATCAGTACAGGTTTTCATACTGAAAGTTTCATCAAAACCAGTAAGAAAATCAGTCTACCATATGAGCTCAGTGCACCAGGCCATTTATTTAAGCAAAGTTTTCCAGAGGGGGCACCTGGGTGGCTCAGTCGGTTAAGCATCTGACTCTTGGTTTCGGCTCAGGTCATGATCTCAAGATTTGTGAGTTAAAGCCACACATTGCGCTCTGTGCTGACAGTGTGGAGCATGCTTGAGATTCCCTCTCTCTCTCTCTCAAAATAAACTTAAGAAAAAAAATTTTTTTCTAAAAGTTTTCTGGACTTTGTGGTAAACAAAGCCTTGCTCAAAATCTGTGTCCATAATAAGGACAAAGAACAAAAGCCAAGAAACACCATAAATAAAAAGAAGAAAACTATTAAACAATATTCATGAAATACGAAAAATTACATAACTTATACTATCTAAGATCAATGTAAAACTAAGTATGGAACCATTTGCTCTAAGGAAGCTGTAATAAACCAGGGTAGTAACAGAAGAATGAAGACACCAAATACCCTCATCACCTTCAAAACCAACACCAATAAAGTCCATAACTACTTAATCCGTCTAGTGAGTAAAATTTGGCTCCAGCTTTATTTTCAGAATCTTAATAGATGTCTGATAAGGTAAACCAAGGAAGTTTCCTTTGTACTGAATTACACACCTTGAAACTGTTTCATTTAATAAAACATTAATGAATTTTTAATAAATTAAATATTAATAAATTTTCATTTAATAAAATAAAATGAATCTGTTTCATTTAATAAAGTATCTAAATGCCAAAAATGAATAGAATCTTTCAGTTCTACAAATACTGGCACACTGGCACACCTAAACACACTGACAGATCATATTTATAATTATCTGTTCTTGTTGTTACACTTTCGGTGACATTTTCTACACTTAGACCATAATATGGGTATTCTCTCTCTTTTTTTTTTTAAGTTTAGAATACTAGAGAAAAGATTTTTAAAAGTTTGGAAAGACCAAAAATGATCACCCACAAAGAATAAAAAACTGGAAGGTACTGGAATTTTTTATTGGAAACACATTAGGGAACTAGAAGACCACTGAAGTAATACCTTCAAAACTCTGAAGGAAAGATGCTTTCCGATCTAAAATTCTATATCCGAACTATCATTCAAATGTAAGGGAAGAATTTACTTCATACCACAAACTCTCTCAGAAAGTTAGTAGGAATGTGCTCCAACAAACTTAAGAAGTAAACATACAAAGAGGAAGACATGGGATCCAGAAAAAAAGGAGTCTACCACAAATGAGTGGTGAAGGGAACCTAGAGGTAATGACAAGCTTAGAGAATAATTACAATTTGGAGGAGAGGATAGATACTCACGGAACGGTGTTTCCAAGAAAAAACGGTGGATGAATAGATTACCAGGTTAATAAATAAGGGCTGATGTATTCTACAATAGTACCAATAATGAAAGGAATGTTAGAGTAGGAGAAAGGAATTTGGGAATAAACTGGTGATATGTATACAAATACATAATAAAACAAATTTAAAAACCGAAAGCTGTTGTTATCAACAGGAAAAACTAAAGGTAAACTAAAGGAAATGTAATCATAATATACTACGTGCCTGAGACATAATAAGGTAAAACTTAATAAACTACAAGATGGAAGGAAGGAAGTGTGTGTGATAACTTGCATTAAAAGGCTAATTCCTTATCATTCATGGTAAGAAGTCAGTAGGTAACTAATGTCCAAATAAGGAAAATAAGAAAACAACAATATAAGAATGCTATTTGGAAAGGGAGAAGTAAACAGAAGAAACAACCAAAACGGTGAAAGTACTTGTCTCAGGGGAGCAGGAATCCAGGTTAGACAAGAATGAGGTTGAGGGCTATCACAACTGTCAGCCATGTAGCATTATTTCACTTTGTAAATGATATAAATAGGTATTCAGAAAAAAAAAAAAAACAATATCAAATTTAAAAATATGTTAAAAGAGAAGCACGTAATGCAAATAAATTAGTAAAAATACAAGAATTTCTGGCAATAGTTATAAATGTGGTAACTATTTCAGGTACGGATACTCTAAACATATGGGTTAACTATATACTATGGAAAGAGAACAGTCTGGGCAAATATACTGCAAGATAGTGCTAATGGTGAAAAAAACATATACGAATTTTAAGACACTCTCTTCCTCGTTTTTTTACTCAAAAGTTGAATTTTTTCATGCCAATAATTTGTATAGCATGTCAAAATTATCAGAAATTCTTTTCCAGGGCGCCTGGGTTGCTCAGTCGGGTAAGCGCCCGACTTCGGCTCAGGTCATGATCCTGAGGTTCATGAGTTCGAGCCCCGTGTCAGGCTCTGACAGCTCAGAGCCTGAAGCCTGTTTCAGATTCTGTATCTCCCTCTCTCTTTGCCCCTCCCCTGTTCATACCCTATCTCTCTCTCTCTTTCTCTCAAAAATAAATAAAACATTAAGAAATATTTTTAAAGAAATTCTTTCCCAGTCATTAGGTAATGATGGTATATTTTAATAAGAACATTTTTGAGATAAAAGTTTAAACATCCCAACAGCATATGTGTAAGACACAGCACCAAGCCCTAATTCAAATAGCACTAACTATTCTGCCAACAGAGAAAAACAAACTATGGATTTAAAGGAAAAAGAATTCAGCATATGGCATATCACTTTAATACCTAAGATATAAAGTGCCTAGTATTAGCTGTTTACTGTAATATAATAAGTTGCCTCAAAACATAGCTGCTTAAAACAACAGTGAACATTTTTTTAATCTCACACAGCTTCTGTGGGTCCGGAACTCAAAAACAGCTTAGCCAAACAGTTCTGGTTTCTCATGGGGTTACAGTCAATACGTCAGTCAGGATTCAGTCCTCTGCTTCCATTTACATGGTTGGCAAGTTGGTGATACCTACTGGCAAGGGATCTCTGTTCCTCTCCACAGGGCTGCCTTAGTGTCATTACGATATGGCGCCTAGCTTTCCTCATAGCAAGTGATCCAAGAGAACAAGGCAGACGCATCAATGTCTTATGATCTAGCTTCAGATGTCACATACTATCACTTCTGACATTTTCTACTGTTCACATAGACTAATCCTGACACAATGTAGGAGAGGATACACAAAGGCTCAAACACCAGGAGGTGACAATGATCTGGGGCAATCTTGGAAGATGATTATCATAGCATGTTAGAGTATACCTTTAGTATAAGAAAACTGAATTATCAAATGAAGCAATGAAGCATGATAACAGTGAATATCATAACTGCTTGAGAGTAGAATACCTGTTAGGATAACAGGGTCTTACTAGAAAGACATAGCTTTTGCTATGAGAGTATATTAAAATGGAACCAAATTAACACTAGATTACCTAAAATGTAAAAGACAAATATTAAGCAGACTTCACAAAATTGAGATATCCATTGGCTATCAGCAAAATATACATTTTGTCAACAATTATTCAGAATAAAACTCATGATGGGATTGAGTTCTAATGAAATATTTGTTTTATAAATTTTTTAAAATGTTTGTTTCTGAGAGAGAGACAGAGACAGAGACAGAGACAGAGACAGAGACAGAGAGACAGACAGAATCTGAAGCAGGCTCCAGGCTCTGAGCTGTAAGCACACAGCCCAATGCGGAACTCAAACTCACCAACTGAGAGATTGTGACCTGAGCCGAAGTCGGAGGCTTAACCAACTGAGCCACCCAGGCACTCCTCTAGTGAAATATTTTCTTATGATTATGGTAAAAATTAAAGTAATCCAACTTAATTTGTTAGTAGTTCAGTACTAAGAATACTTGATATGCCAATCAATCAAAGGTCAACTGAAAAAATTACTGGGCAAATGTTTAAATAGCTATATGTAATAGAGAATACTAATGGGTTTAGTCCTCACATTTTAGTTAAGTTTCTTTCTTTTGGGAACAAACCCATTTTTAAGGAAATTGGCCCTCACCTATGAATTCCCTATGAATTTTCATTATAATTGATTTTACTCTTAAGGGGGAAAAAAATCACAAAATTTAGCAAAAAAAAAAACAAAACAGTCTAATTTAAAATTACATAGAGAGGAATTATTTGTACTATTTGGAGTTAGCCAACTGTCTAGCCCTCACTATTTAGAAAAACGTTAAATTGGCAGGGTGGGGGGAAAAAACCACATAGAGGAAGAAACTTCAATTTCATTCACCTGCTCGAACTTGGAATTTCACTCTATTTAACGAATTTAGGCAACCTTAAATTTAGAATGTACTGTATACCACAGACAACTCACTTAAAAGCCACCTGGAGACAGGAAAGGAACATGCTTTACCATTTTAAATAGTTTGTATCACTTAAAATGAGAGCAATATCTTTAGAATTTTACTTCAACTGCTGTAAGTTATGTTTGCACTCATCAAAACTAACAAAGACCAGTTTTCCTACCATGAGATTAGGTGCTGAAGCCTACTTACTATGACAACTACACCTATCAAATAAGGTCAAATAAGATCACTTCATTTACAGAATATAGGGTTCAAAGCAGGGGGTGTGTATGACTAGTTCTGGGGGTATGGTAGAGGGAGAGAGGAAGTGGGAAGCTACCAAAGAATTCTTCATATCCTTAAATAAGAAGACTCCTATAGTCGAATGAGATTAGGGCAAAAGCTGTGGCAGCTGTAACTTGAGGCAAATTAACAAGAAGACCAGATTCTAGCAAATCCCATACTACTAATTCCCCTAATAGACTCATATGAACTTTGCTTCTTGACATCAGCTCTGTCAACATCAACTATATACCACTGCAGCTCTAAGACTCTAGTCTCCACAGCCTTTCCTTCAAACCAAACATTAGTTAAGGACAGCAAAGGCAAACCAAACAAAAAAAAAACCCAACAATTAAAAATAATTTTTTGTTCTCTTCAAACATCTTCCTCACAATTAAAAGGAAAAACGGTACAATACTACAGTACCATAAAAAGAAGTCACCTGAGGAGGACTTGGGTAGCTCTATAAGTTAAGCCTCCAACTTCGGCTCAGGTCATGATCTCATGGTTTTTGAGTTCAAGCCCAGAATCAGGCTCTGTGGTGACAGCTCAGAGCCTGGAGCCTGCTTTGGATTCTGTGTCTCCTTCTCCCTCTGCTCTTCCCTCCCTCCCTCCCTCTCTCTCTCTTTCTCAAATATAAACAAACATAAAAAAAAAAAAAAAGAAAGAAAGAAATCACTGGATAATGACAGATCTTCTTAAGCTTCTCCCTCTGTCAACAGCAGAGGGAAGGTCACTGCAAATCTCACAAAGATTCTCCAAGGTAACCCAGCCTCCCATGTTCACTCATCACTTTCCCAACTTGAACTCTGCCTTGGTTATGGAGGTCATTTATTTGGGTTAATAGTAAGAGTTGCTTCTTTGGAATAAACACCACTTATCAGAGAAGCTTTAACATGTTCTGAAAGATATTAATGTTAACTGCTATCCATTATCCTTAACATAAAAAGACAGTAATTTTTTATTACTCTCAACCCCACTGCTTATTCTTCCTCTCTTTTCCCCATCCTCCAAGCATACAAACACATGCAGAAGATTTCATTAGAATCATTCAACATGTCAGAATTCAATTACCAACTGCTTAGATGCTAACTGGGAGAAAAAAAATTGAAGCTAGATGCACTGATGAAGTCAATTTTATGAAAAGAAAGCCACCCTAACACAGAGACAGAATTTGGTTATACACCAACTATTTTTTATTTTAAGGAAATGCCTTGGCATAAAATTTAAAGGTATTTTCTTCTCCCTTCTGTCCATAGTCCCTCAAACATCTCCCGCACTCAAAGTTGAACTCTGTTATAACCTTAATTTTTAAAAATCAAAGTCAAACAAAAGCAGATGCATTTCATTAAAGAAACAGAAATATATACATATACAATGGTGCTTTTTTATTTATTTGAGGGGGGAAGGGCAGAGAGAGAATCTCAAGCAGGCTCCGCACTGATGGCATGCACTCCTACATAAATTTTACAGAATATATAGTAAAAATATCCCATGTCGATGAGCCAGGTTCTTATCTTAAAAATTCTGGTATCAAAAACTTGAGCAAGGACTTAGGGTTAGCCTAATCCTAGTACATGTCTCCTCTGATCAATAATGCTTATAGAGGGGCACAGGGGTAGTTGACTGAGTGACTGACTCTTGATTATGGCTCAGGTCATGATCTTGTAGTTTGTGAAATTGAGCCCCACGTTGGGCTCTGTGCGGTCAGATTCCTTCTCCCTCTCTCTCTGCCCTCCCCGTGCTTGTGTGCATCTCTCTCTCTCTCTCTCTCAAAAATAAAATAAAATAAAATATAATGCTTATTAAAAGAACAAGCATAAATTTTCAAAGTCTTTACCAAACATGCCAAAGATAACCTTTTATTTAAAATAATGAATAACTGATGTGGTCTATAAGAGGATGACTTTTGCCTTTGAGGTCTTAGCAAAAGGGATATATAAAGCCTGCTTCTGCTCTCTCTTAAAAATAAGAATCTTATTACAGACTTCACTTTCCAAATACAAAGGAGGAGTCTCCACAACAACACAAAGGAAAGGATTAAACCATTAATTTACTGCTAGGAATTTATCCAAGGGATACAGGAGTACTGATGCATAGGGACACTTGTACCCCAATGTTTATAGCAGCACTCTCAACAATAGCCAAATTATGGAAAGAGCCTAAATGTCCATCAACTGATGAATGGATAAAGAAATTGTGGTTTATACACACAATGGAATACTACGTGGCAATGAGAAAAAATGAAATATGGCCTTTTGTAGCAACGTGGATGGAACTGGCGAGTGTGATGCTAAGTGAAATAAGCCATACAGAGAAAGACAGATACCATATGGTTTCACTCTTATGTGGATCCTGAGAAACTTAACAGAAACCCATGGGGGAGGGGAAGGAAAAAAAAAAAAAAGAAGTTAGAGTGGGAGAGAGCCAAAGCATAAGAGACTGTTAAAAACTGAGAACAAACTGAGGGTTGATGGGGGGTGGGAGGGAGGGGAGGGTGGGTGATGGGTATTGAGGAGGGCACCTTTTGGGATGAGCACTGGGTGTTGTATGGAAACCAATTTGACAATAAATTTCATATATTAAAAAAAAATAAAATAAATAAAAATAAAAATAAAATGAGGTATCTGCAGTACTCTAGTCAATGAAAAAAAAAAACCATTAATTTTACTGAGGTGAGGATATAGTACTTGTAAGAATTTTAGTGCCAAATGTAACTTTAACCAGCCATTATTTTATGGGGAGCATTCTTATAATAAGCTAAAAGGATGTGGCTAAAAGTTCCCATAGAATAGGGCTAACCTTTGGGCACCTGGGTGCCTCAGTTGGTTAAGCGTCTGAGTTCAGCTCAGGTCAGATCTCAATGTTCATGAGTTCAAGCCCTCCATCGGGCTCTGTGCTTATAGCTCAGAGCCTGGAGCCTGCTTTGGTTTCTGTGTCTCCTTTTCTCTCTGCCTCTCTCTCTCTCAAAAATGAATAAATATTAAAAAAAAAAAAAAGAGAGAGAGAGAGAATAGGGCTAACCTTAACAGTAGGAAGCATCTTAGACTACACATGAATATTATCAATAAACATTCTTTCGGTAAATTTCACTGGCAATCAAATAGAACTGAACTTTGGCCAGAGAGAAAAGTATCTGCAGAGTCTATTTCAACCACTGTAGAGTTCCTTAGAATAATTTTATGACTTGTTTTTTGTTTTCTAAATGGTAAAAAGCAGCACAGTTTGGGCTAAAACCTTTTAAAAACTGCACACATGCCAAAAATTTGAGTAGGTGCTTCACCTACAGGAAAGCCAAATTTTCAACTTAATTCCAGCAACTATGCACAAGGTTGTAAAAATGGATCTAATTTGTATATACTTTTCCAGTGTGATCCCTAAGTCCATTTAATATTTCTTGAGAACACCATAAACACCCACCTATGTCCATATTCTAGACAGAAAAAGACCTATTTTGCCAAAGAAAAAAATTAAAGAGGAAGAAATGACATAGGATTAAATCTTTAAATAGGTCAAGGAGAATATTTGTTAAGGAACCAAAATTGATTTTTACAAGAACATCATTAATATATTACAGGTACCTAATATATTAGGTGACACATCACATACTATTTCTAGAAAGAGATCAGAGAATCTTAATTTTTTTAATGTTTTCTTAAATAATTACCCCCATGGCCAATGTGAAAACCAAACATAAGTAGTCTTCATTTCAGAAAGGAAAAACATCTCTTACCCAAATGGAAGAATGTTTGTTACAGCAAATCCAATCAATTTTTAAAGAAAAACACAAATGTTTCACTGATAATGCTTCTGAAAAGAGAATATGTCTAAATATACATAAAGTTTTCCTGTCACTATTTCTATTGTTTTCATTTTCTTTGAACTTTATTGTTAATATTCATTGGTCTCAGGAGAGTTGACTCGCAAGAGCCACAGTGTTCTTTCAGCAGTCCCATTAATCTCTGTGACAGTACCCTCTCTCAAGGTTAAATTCAAATACTTATCTTTGTTATAAATAAAAACAAAGCACCAAACCACTATCAAACCGAGCTTCATCCCTACCCACCTTCAGTCTAGTTTGTCTTATTAGAATATGACTAAAACTTGTAGTTTTGTCAAAAGACAAAGTGAGTGCTACTACTTAAAAAATAAAAACATATAAGGTAAATATTCTCAACTAACTGCAGATAACATTTCTTTGTTAAAATATTTGAAGTCCTGGGTGCCTGGGTGGCTCAGCTGGTTGGGCGTCTGACTTCAGCTCAGGTCACGATCCTATGGTTCGTGGGTTTGAGCCCCGTGTCAGGCTCTTTGCTGACAGCTTAGAGCCTGGAGCCTGTTTCGGATTCTGTGTCTCCCTCTCTCTCTGCCCCTCCTTTGCTCATTCTCATTCTCTCTCTCTCAAAAATAAACATTTAAAACGTGTGTGTGTGTGTGTGTGTGTGTGTGTGTATATATATATATATATATATATATATATATATATATATATATATAAAGTCCTTAAAGAGTAATCTATGAAATTTTAAAGACTACTAGAATGCTAAATATTGTAGCATCATACAATTTTTTTTAATTTGTAACTTAAATTTTATTGTAACAATTATAGCTGCAGTTAGTGAATGGCTGCCTATGTAAGACAATATTTAAGAAAAGCTGAAAAGATATGTTTAAAACAGCCCTTAACCTAAGGTAGACATAAACTAGCACAGAAGAGAAAGTGATTAAATCATACAAAAGCAATTATAATATATTAAAAAGTATAAAATGACAAAGTATAATTAAACATATAGGCTGAGGAACAATAGATAAGACAATAACAAAACAGGGTACAGATCATAAACAAAGATTAATTTTAAGCCAGAATGTTTAGGTGGTAAAACTGGAAATCCACCAGGAAAAGATTCTGTATAAGAAAAAGAGCATAGATTAGAAAATCAACAAACTGTATTTATGAAACATCAACACTATAGCTTCTCTAGAATATAGTAGCTATGCTAGGAAGTATCTCACCTAAAAATGAGGTTAGAAATACTTAAAGGTTTGGTTGATGGAAGACTCCAAAGGCCAGGCTAAGATGCTTGTGAATGAGTGTTCTGGACATCTATCAATTCAACTGAAATCAATAAACACTTTTAGAGAGAACCAACTATGTACAACGTACCAAGACCTAATTCCCAAACTCAAATATATGGGGGGAACAACACACAAATTATTAGTATGTAATATAAGTAGGATAAAACGGATATCAAAGCAGAAACAAAGTCTAATGGAATTACAACAGAGGCCTGATTAATACCAACTGTGAGGATTTAGGCAGGCTTCACAAGGGAGGAAGCATCTGATCTGAACCTTATAAAGATAGGCAGCCTTTCAACAGAGATTTCCTAATCGCAACATCACCATCAGTCAAATCAGCTAAGATTATGCTTTCATATAATGTTTATTTAGGAGGTCCTTATTGCTGGGATTTGCCTAATTTCGTTTTTTTATACAGCAATTACTTACAAATTGCACTATAACACACCTTTTGACAGAAAGAGCATATCACAGCACTCAGCACAGTGACAGTTCCATAACGGGCACACAATAAATGTTTACTGAGGACAACTACAGATTATTCTGAAATCTTATTTAGCCAATCAAGGTGAAATACAGCTTACAAAAAAATATTAATGAAACAACTCAGAACTAAATTTAATACAGAGCTAAATTCTTGAGTAAGGGAAACAGAAAGTTCAGCAAAATTAAATGCAGTCTATCAAGAGAAGAGGCATTATAATTAAAAAACACGATAGCAGAAAAGGCTCATCACCAATATGTGTCATCACCAATATGTGCAGCATTGTTTTTATCATTCATGTACTTTATTCATGAATATTGAATGGAATTGTAAAATAGTTTAGATGTATATATGGATCATACTAGAAACACTTTAAGTAACCATTGTATAATCAAGTCTTAATATCAGTCACATATATACCTAAAGATAGACATTACAAAGACTTTGTGAAGGGCAGTGAATTTTGGTGAGTGTGTGACAGAAAAACTGGCCAAGGCAAGTGTATAGATCAGTATAGGACCATCTACTATCTCCAAGGTCAATAAGATAGAATGGAAGACATCTATCTACCTTAGCCCAGGGAGATCACTGCTCTTTCTTGACCATTTTGAATACACTGGATCAGACCACTCAATGATGCTGTCCTCTTTCTCAGACTCTCAGCACCATTACCATGATGCACTTACTCCCCACTCTGGAGACCATCTTCTCTCTTGCCTTCTATAATGCCATATTCTCCTTTTTCTCTCCCATCTCAACTGGCCTTTTCATTTTAGTTTCTTTTCAAACACCACCCTCTCCTACCCAAACCCATCTCTACCTACTGAGGATTCCAACAGCTCAGCTCTAAGTCCAGGTTCTTCTGTTAATATTTTACCTCTAGACGATATGACTGATTCCTACAGACTTCAATATGATTTTTAAAATCAAGTCCCCAAAATTAATTTCTATGGACTTTTTATCATTATGTTACATTGTCTTCCCCATAAGGCAATATGCTCCAGAGGCTGTAGGGAGCATGTCTTTTCACTACTATCTAATCAAGTCTAGCAACAGACTTTTACACATAGAAAGCATTTGATAATTTTATACTGAATAAATAAAAGACATCAAGTATGTCTAAGGAAAATGAGTAAAAATTAAGCCTGATATCTTGGAGGGATATAGACTAATCAAGGTACATCAACTCTAATAAAATAGCCATATTTTCATATCATAGCTTTATGATTTAGGTCAGATTTTCAGAACAATCAACTTGTTCAATTAAGTTCTAAATTAAACTAAGGCTTTAGGATATCAAACAATATGGAGAACACAGTAATATCTGCTTTGCGAATTTAGAAATGGTATTTGAAAAAAGCCCAAGGTATCTATCCTGTATCATTAAGCTTGGAGGTAAGATGTTTTTGAAATTCACAGCTCATTTATTTCAAGGGAATGAGAACATGAAGTGGATAATTAAAAGTGCTGAGATGGGTGCCTGGGTGGCTCACTCGGTTAAGCCTCTGACTTCAGATCAGGTCATGATCTCACATGATCTTACAATTCGTGGGTTTGAGCCCCACATCAGGCTCTGTGCTGACAGCTCAGAGCCTGGAACCTGCTTCAGATTCTGTATCTTCCTCTCTCTCTGCCCCTCCCATGCTCAATCCTCTGTCTCTCTGTCTCTCAAAAATATATAAACATTAAAAAAAAAGTGCTGAGAAAAGAGTCAATGACAATTTGAAATAGATTTTTAATTCTGAACTAATTATAAAAATACAGAGAGGCTGCAAAATTAGTACACAGTTCCCATATACCCCTCCACCCAGCCTCCTCTAATGTTAAGAGCTTACATAACCATAGTACAGTGATCAAAATTAGGAAATTTACATTGGTGCAATACTCTTCACAAAACTAAAGACCTTCTTCTAATCTCAACAGTTTTCCCCTAATGTCCTGTATCTGTTTTAGGATCCAGTCTGGGATCCCACAGTTCATTTAGTTAACATTTCTTCTAAGTGCCACTCCATCTACAATAGTTTTCAGTCTTTGTCTTTCACAATCTTGACACTTTTAAAGTGTACTGCATAGTTATTTTATAAAAATGTTCCAGAATTTGGATTTGTCTGGTATTTTCTCATAACTGGAATAAGATTATACATTTTGGAGAAAGAGCACAGATATGAGATTATCTACTTTCTCAGTATATCATATCAAGGGGACCATGATGTCAATATCTCACTACTGCTAATGCTAACCTGAATCATTCTGTTAAAGTGGTGTCTATTAGGTCTGTTCACAGAAATGTTAGTCTTCCCTTTATACCTAATAAACATCTCAGGGAATATATTTTGAGACTATTATTCCTCAAATGTTCACCCACTAATTTTCACAACCATCACTGGATCTGGTCTGCAACACTTATTACTGAGGTGTTTGTTTCGTGGTGATTTTTAAAAATCTGCATCCTTCTACACTTACTAATTAGAAATCTTCTTCGGGAAAGAACTGCCCTCACCCCCCTACTTACTTATGCATTTGATTATTTATATCAGTATGAGCTCATATTTATTTCATTCTATGGATTAAATTCAAATATTACCATTATTTATCTTTTTACTCAAATTGTTTTAACATGAGACATTAGGTGCTCCTTCAGGTTGGCTCCTATGTTCTTTCACAAGCCTGCATTCTTTTGTTGAGCATTTTCCTATTTTCTGGAACGACAAAGTTATCCAGGCTCACTGCATATTTTCCCTGCCCCAACCCTGAAATCAACCATTTCTTCAAGATGCCTTGGTTCATCTTACTGAAGAAAGGTGTATAGAAACCAGAATCTGGGTGTTAGGTGTGCTTACTACTTCTAAGCCCTCTTGGTGGACAAAGTGAGGAAATATAAGCATATATAACAACCCCATACATACATACATATCAGTATTTCTATATTTATTTGCATATAAATTAAATACCATGAATTCATACTAATATCTCTGATGCCAGTACAACGCTACAGGGTTTACTTAAGCCTTCCCACTTCACTTATTTATAACTTCTTGCTTGAACAATGAAAAGCTCGCCCTCATTATCTATATTTACTTGAATTCTAGTACACATATCAAGTGCTCTCAGAATGGCTAGCCTATCCTTTGTGAGAAACACATTTATTACCAGATTACAACATTTATGTATAGTTCTTTGTCTTTAGCTTTCTAGCATTCAGTCAAGACAATGTCTTCCAAAACTATTTAGGTTAGTTCCTTTCTTCCCCAGCCCTTTGAGGGTGTTTGTATTATACATTTATAAAACAGGTTTACCTGTTAGTGTTTGTATTCTCTTTGGCTTTTCCCCCCACCCCACCCCACCCCACATCTTGATTGGTTTTGTTTACCTAGTTTTTAGCATATGTGAAGTAGTACTATGGTTCGGAGAGTCAAAGTCTTTATTACATAACAGAAGGTTCTCCTCAAACCTACCACCCCAATCCCATTTCCCCTTTCTTTCCACTCTTCTCATCACTCCCATAGATAACTGGTCTCTTTAGTTTCTAGTTTATCCTTCCTGTTTTCTTTTGAAAAAGGAAAAAAAAGATGAGATGTAAGTGTATTTTCTTATACCAAGAGTAGCATACTATAGATAGTCTTTGTGCTTCCCCCCTCCCCCCAACTTAACAGGATGTCCATATCAGGTCATTAGAGATCTTCCTCACTTTTTCTTAAAGCTGCCAAGTCTCCAGTTTGTGGATGTACCATAGAAGACTCAAGTCCTCTCCTACCTACAGGCAATTAGGTTGTTTCTAATATTTCACAATTACCCACAATACTGTAAAGAACCATTTATATAAGTATTTTTATATTGCCTGAGCTATATCTTCAGATACAACAAGATGATGGATAGCTGAGTCAGTAAGTTAACTGCATATGTATATATGGTAATTATAACCTATATTAAAAAATCATGTTTTGAACTTTAATAATTTTTAAGAGTAAAAGGGGGCTTCTACAACCAAAAAATCTCAGACAAGTTAATATACATAACACAAAAGTACAAACAGAATACAATGGAATGTCAATGTCCTACATTAAGAAAGGGCACTCGTATCTAAGGCCATGATAAACAATGCCAAGGTTTACAGTCTGCAGGATTCCTAGGTTCTCTCCACTTTCAGGTATCATTTTCATTTCATATGTAAGGAATTTGTTTAATCTTTTTAGAACATTTTTAATGTGTTGAACCAAAAACAATGAGTAAAGTAACAACTTATTTCCAAACTCACGTTCTGCCAAAAAGGAATACTTTTAGTTCCATCTGAATATTAAAAAAATGGAAAATTGAAAGAAATGAAGTTATCTTTTCAAAACACTTTCAAGATAAAACATAGGATTTTGAATTAAAAAAAAAAAAACAGTACAGCAAGGACATCAAATGTGCAAATGCTACACTCAACTATCATGAATAAACCTCACATGTGATGCTGAACAAAAGTCACAGAAGAATGAATATGATGACTCATTTACATAAAATAAAAATATGCACAACTAACCTATACTTATTTAATATATACACAGGTTGCAAAGAAAAGCAAAGAACAATAAAAGCCAAAATAATAATTTCCTCTAGAGGAAGGGAGGAAAAAATGATCAGGAAGGAATATACATATGATTTCTGGGATGCCAGTAATCTTCTAATTTCTTGAGATGATCACTTTACATGTATTATTTACATTGTGTGTATATGTGTATTTTATGTACTTCTTCTAACGTATTTAATCTTGCAGAATAATGAAAGACAAATTTAAAAAGTAATATCACTGCTTTGTGGCAAACTGTAACTTCTACTAGGAAGAGTGAAGACACCAATGAACTACCATAACTGGCAGTCACTGAATAACAAAAAGTGAAAATTAACCTTGTTTTAAACCAGGTTTTAATCTTCACAAACAAAAGAAAACATACTATGTATTTACTAACATCATCAGAATTAAACTTCGGAAGGCAAGGTGGCACCTGATAAAGATTATTCATTATTCATCAAATCTGAAAAAATTAAATATACCATATTTTAACATGATAAAGAATATACTTTAATCCTAGAATTATTATGCCTATAGTGGAAATACTAAAATAATTCCTTCCCTTTACATTTCCTATTTCACAAAAACATCAACAGATGAACCCAAATATATACGCAGAAATTTAAAACACACAAAAAAATTCAGGTATTAGAACTATTTTTAATACAAGTCCAAAATCAATTGCTTTTCTACTATTATACTTTCATGAATTCTGATTAGCCATTTCTCCAAGATCACTAGCTTTTTTTAGTGGAGATTCATATTTAGAGATCACAATCTGGGTGCTAGGGATGTTGACTACCACTGATTGTCATTTGCAACAACATGGTTAAGAAGTGAGTGGCAGAGCTAGTTAGTACAAGAGCTGAGATCACATGGAAAATATCCTAGTTGTAACCCTATACTCTTTTCACTATATTTAAATGAACTACATCCATGTGTATCTTGCATATGGCCATGAGCTATCATTTGTCATTATTTTTATATCCATCACTTACTGAGACACCTTGGAAAAGTCATTCATCCACTCTAAACTAGTTTTCTATGTAATATATAAAATAAATAATCTGATGTCCTTATTTCTCAAATCATACAAAGAGTAAATAGGAGATTACATGTGAAGGCTCTTTTGATAATAACATAAAAATTGACAAAAGATTAAAAGGGCATCTTTCGGTTTACGCAGACAGACTGGTAACAGAAAACATTAAAGGGGTGGAGGACAGAAGACAAATGAAAAAATTAAGGAGGTAACATAAATAAGGGCCTGTCTTATAAATTAAATATTTTCAGTAATTAAAAACATTGTGATACTAGTTCAACAAAGGAGGCTGAATGAAATCCTAGAAATAGCCTAATTGTTCAATGAAATGAGCAATGAAATAATTTCCTATCAATGATCTAGTTAAATTGTTAGCCATGAAGAAAAATAAGACCCTCACCACACAAAATATCCTAAAATAATTTAAATTAAGAAGTAAAGGTAGGGGCGCCTGGGTGGCGCAGTCGGTTAAGCGTCTGGCTTCAGCCAGGTCACGATCTCGCGGTCCGTGAGTTCGAGCCCCGCGTCAGGCTCTGGGCTGATGGCTCAGAGCCTGGAGCCTGTTTCCGATTCTGTGTCTCCCTCTCTCTCTGCCCCTCCCCCGTTCATCCTCTGTCTCACCCTGACCAAAAAAAAAAAAAAAAAAAGTGAAAAAAAAAAAAAAAAAAAAAAAAAGAAGTAAAGGTAAAAAATGGAAGTCCAGAGCAACTTAAAAATATTTATAGGCAAATATTTATATGTTCTCAAAACAGGGATAAACAAACCAAAAAAATCCTTGGGGAAAAGGCCAACACGGAAGAGAGACAGCATTTGATTTATATTAACAAATGAAAATTTAAGACATGAATAAATACTTAGCCTCACCGGTAATCAAATAAATGTAAATTAAAACAAAAATTAAATATTTTCCGGGGCGCCTGGGTGGCTCAGTCGGTTAAGCGTCTGACTTCGGCTCAGGTCATGATCTCACGGTTCATGGGTTCGAGCCCCACATCAGGCTCTGTGCTGACAGCTGGGAGCCTGAAGCCTGCTTCGGATTCTGTGTTTCCCTCTCTCTCTGCCCCTCCCCGACTCGTGTGCTGTTTCCCTCTGTCTCAAAAATAAATAAACATTCAAAAAAAATTGTTTTTAAATTAAATATTCTCCATCCATCAGACTGGCACTTTAAAAAAGGGGGGGGGGGCACCTACATGGCTCAGTCAGTTAAGCGTCCAACTTTGGCTCAGGTCATGATCTTGCCATTCCTGAGTTCGAGCCTCGTGTCAGACTCTGTGCTGACAGCTCAGAGCCTGGAGCCTGTTTCAGATTCTGTGTCTCCCTCTCTCTCTGCCCCTCCCCTGCTCGCACTCTGTCTCTCTCTCTCTCTCTCTTAAAAATAAATAAACATTCGGGGCGCCTGGGTGGCGCAGTCGGTTAAGCGTCCGACTTCAGCCAGGTCACGATCTCGCGGTCCGTGAGTTCGAGCCCCGCGTCAGGCTCTGGGCTGATGGCTCGGAGCCTGGAGCCTGTTTCCGATTCTGTGTCTCCCTCTCTCTCTGCCCCTCCCCCGTTCATGCTCTGTCTCTCTCTGTCCCAAAAATAAATTAAAAATGTTGAAAAAAAAAATTATAAAAAAAAAAAATAAAAATAAATAAATAAATAAATAAACATTAAACAAAAAAAAAACTTTTTAAAAAGGAGGAAGAAAATTGATAATATCAACTACTGTTGGCAACAGTGAGGGAAAACCGGTACGCTGCTTCTATCAAAAGGTGCTGCATTTGAAAAGATGTGTATTGTTTCTATAAGGACCATGCACTGTATAATAAAATGAATATAAAACAGGAATGAAAAAAGAAATTAAAAAGTCAGATTTTTGTGTCTGAAGTGGATCTGTTGTGAAGTCTAAAAATGTCCCACAAATCTCTTCAGTAAAGATTGCATGATAATGCAATTGTGGCATAAATTCTCTCTCAAACCAAATTAAAAGTTTCAACGAGAGAAAAACAAAGTGGCGGTAGCTTAGCAGAATTAGCAGATATGCTTCTCTAAAATTTAAACTTCATTCTGACAGGTTACAGATCCAGAAAGTCTCACGTAAAATCATGGCTGAGCCACTTACAGAGCTGTGTGTATTCAGGTAAATAATTCAATTTCTTGGAGTCACTTTCTTACCTGTAAAGCGTGCACAAAACCACCTGCCCCACAAGATCAATGTCAAGGTTAGAAATAATGAATGACCAAAGGCCTGAGTTCAAGTAATGGGCACATAACAGGAACTTACCATATCGTCACTAGTACTGTTATGGAGTTTAGTTACACCTAATTTTTGAAAAATTATCACTCCAATGAAGTGAAAAAGTATAGTTTATACATCCTGTATGACTGTGAAATATGCTCTCTAAAGTGAATATTTAAAAAGGAGGGAAAGAAAGAGAGAAAGGAAAAAGCGAGAATATAGGTAAAAGAAGAATAAAAAAACAGAATGAAGTTAATCAGACGTTAGCCAAGATTAGCAATGTACTGTAATGAAGGAAAATGGCAAATAGTAATACTGACCACCCTGAAGCTTAAGAGAACCCACTCATTGAACTGACATTGAACTTACCAATTAAATGCGATCAACTTGAAGATGAACTTTCTCCTATGCTGAGGTGTCCTCACAAAGCTGTGGAATAAAACTTGCCTTTTCTATTTAAAGCCATTCCTTTATTGCTAAACAGTTGGTCTCAGAGGAAGGCAGCAAGCAGGGTTAGAAAGAGAAAAAAGAGGAGGATAAAGATGAAGAGAAAAACAACATGCAATCATGGATCAATCTCTTCACCCGATCCTTTCAGATTCTCCTCGGGTTCTAACCTGCAGTTGTTGGGAGCTATCATTGAGGTTATCCTCCCTCCGTCGAGCCTCCTCAAGCATCTGCGCACTCTTCTTCTTTTCCACCTGTTCCTTGTGCTTCAGATTTGCTACCTTCTTATTCTGGTCTTTCACTTGCCTATTGATAAGGGAGGAGAAAAATCAAGCTTTTCATATATCTGCATAAAAAAGAATATTTTTATTTAGAAATATATAGCACTGATGCCAAAAACTGGCTGAAAACCAACAAAGAATTTCTGCTGCAAAATTTTTCTAACAATTCAAAATTCTTTCCTACCAATGGAAACAAATTGGTAACAATGGTGTTTCAGAAACATGTGTTCAAGCAAGTACTTTATGAACCACAAAATTATAAAACAAAAGAAAGACATAGGATAGTCTGAAATAGCAGAAGAAAAGAAACCAATTCAGAGATTTATGTTGGAAATAGGGAAAGGCTACTGACATCAATGTTACGAAATATTTTCTCTTTTTTATTTGCATATCTATTACTGGTTTTTGACTTGCGATTAACATTAGGTTTCTACATAACATCTTATGCATATATCAGCCTATATTAAGTTGATGGTCATTTAAGCTTGAACCCGTTCTTTACTGATAGAGAATTTAAAATAATGGTCAAAAAGATACGCACTGGACTTGAGAAAAAAGAGTAAGACCTCAGTGAGACCCTTAACAGAGAGATAGAAAACATAAAAAACCAATCAGAGATGAACTCTGTAAATGAAATTAAAAATACACTATATGAAATAAATAGACTGGAGAAAGCAAAACACCGGATCAGTGACCTGGAGGACAGAGTAATGGAAAACAATCAAGCTGAACAGGAGAGAGGAAAAAAATAATAATAACAAATGCAAAGAGACTTAGGGAACTCATTGACACCATCAAGTGTAATAACATTGGAAATATAGGAATCTCAGAAAGAAGTGAGAGAGAAAAGAGGGTAGAAAATTTATTTGGAGAAATAATAGCTGAAAGCTTCCCTATATGAGGAAGGAAATGGAAATCCAGATCTAGGAAGCCCACAGAAGTCCACAACAAAATCAACCCAAGGAGGTCCACACAAAGATATACAGTAATTAAAATGGTGAGGAGTGACAGAGAATTTTAAAAGCAGCCAGAGAGAAGAAAACAGTCATATACAAGGGGACCCATTAGGCTATCAGCTGATTTTTCAGCAGAAACTTTGCAGGCTAGAAGGGAGTGGCATGATATATTCAAAGTGCTAAAGGAAAAAAGCCTGCAGCCAAGAATACTCTATCCAGAAAGGATGGCTCCCCAGAGCTGATTAATACAACAAACAGCTGCTGGGTGCCCCTTGTGCGTTTTCCTGTGTGCTATCTCACCTCACTTCACCATACACCTGTGAAGTGGGCACTATGTTATTTCTATTTTAGAAATGAGGGGCGCCTGGGTGGCTCAGTCAGGCGTCCAACTCTTGACCTCAGCTCAGGAGATGATTTCACAGTTCGTGAAATCAAGCCCCACATCGGGCTCTGCACTAACAACGCAGAGCCTGCTTGAGATTCGCACTCTCCCTCTGTCTCTCTGCCCCTTCCCCACTCATATGGGTGCACACACTCTCTCCCTCAAAATAAATAAAAACACTTAAAAGATAGTAAAAATAGAAAATTTATTCAAAATCAAACAGTAAATTAGTGACATAGATGGTAAAATAAAAGGTCTGATGGAAGTGCACACTAATAGGCTATCCTAAGGTCACATTTCAGATCTGTACTTTCTGCCATCTTGAATATCCACAGAAATATTTAGCCACAGAGAATAAAAACAGATACCAGTAAAAGAAACAAAAATGCAAATCATGTTTATATTTGATTCTCCTCACTACATAATTTTCTATGCTAATGTTTTGATTTTTATTAATCTGATATCAATTATATCCTAATGGAAAAAAACAGATTGGGACCTTTGCATTAGAAAAGACCAAAAAATGAAGCAAGATTTTCTTTTCATGAATCAAATTGCTCTTTCTCAAAATTAAACTTCTCATAACATTAGTTTACTGATACAAATATTTGCTGTTTTTAGAGTGAAAAAAATTTTAGATGGTATATAAATTCTTTTCACCCTGCATCTGTGGATTATTCCAGATGGTGCTAGCAACCACGAAAGCCATAGCAGTAACCTGGTTATTTGGAGCATTATGACACATGGAGGAAGAAACCTAATTAAAATCACCTGTGTATTTTTTGGTTAGCGGGCCAACCTTAAAGACTCAACTGTTGATCCAATCAAAACCCTTTTCATTCTTCAGTACTTTTTATCGTTATTATTATCTGAGAATGAGTGGTTTATTTTTATCCTGACTTTACCCACAAGCCATAGAACTAGGTCAGGGTGTTTTTAGTGGTGTTTCAGAAAAGAGAATAAAAAATCCCACTGCCCCTATCCTATCCCAATAATCATTCCAATCCAACTTGTAGTATGCATTTAAAAACCAAAACTGTTTGGGGGTGCCTGGGTGGCTCAGTCAGTTAAGCGACTGACTTTGGCTCAGATCATGATCTCTCAGTTCATGAGTTTGAACCAACCCCCCCCCACCCCCCGCCGCTGGCAGGCTCTGTGCTGACAGCTCAGAGCCTGGAGACTGCTTTGGATTCTGTGTCTCCCTCTAACTCTGCCCCTCCCCCACCCTCACTCTGTCTCTCTCAAAAATAATAAAAACAATTTTTTTTTTAATGTTTGTGGCACCTGGGTGGCTCAGCAGGTTAAGTTCCAACTTCAGTTCTTCAGTTCAGTTCATGATCTCACTGTTCATGGGTTCAAGCCCTACATCAGGCTCTGTGCTGACAGCTCAGAGCCTGGAGCCTGCTTCGAATTCTGTCTCCCTCTCTCTCTCTGCCCCTCCCCAGCTCATGCTCTCTCTCTCTCTCTCTCTTTCAAAAATAAATAAACTTAAAAAAAAACAAAAAGATAATTTTAATCTTCAAAATATTGGTCATAGGATTTTTTTAATGATTATCTCCATCAACTCCAAAAAGACACGACAAAATACTAAGTAATAAATATAGAATACCAAGATGAATACAAAGCATGATCCTAAACATATGTGTGCATACACACATACATAACTGAAAAAATTAAAAAGAAAAAACTTAGGATGTTTTTAATGTTTCTTTTAATGGTATTCTGTAGTTTCTAAATTTTCTAAAATAGACAAAATACTTTTAAAAAACATTTTAAAATTATGTTTTTAAAAATGAGATGTGGTTTTACCCCAAAATAGGATCTTCATCTATATCAGACTAACAGAAAGTAGTCCAGAATGGCACATTTAAGTTTCCCTTATTTTTTTTGGTCTTTAATTTTCCACTTCCAACTCCATTTTCTTTTCATGTTTTCAATTTCTTTTCTTTAACTTAGTTTTCTGGCTTTAGCTCTACATTTTCACTCTATAGACTAAAGGATAATTAAATAGGAAAATAAAATGATTTTATCTAATAAGTCAGGCAACCAAGAAAAGTATAGAAAATTTTAAGAGTATTAAATCAATATCTCTCCCATTGTCTCTCCTACCCCACCTTCTTGTATAATGTTTACGTGCACATGCAACACAAATATATGGAAAGTTCTGAATTCACAAATTAACTAGAGTGGATGAATACACCCAACTTTCTTGTCTAATATCCTTTTCAACACTGTTTCTTGGGCAAAGAACACAAACAGCAGTATTATCACAACATACGTGATAAGTAAAAGGAAAGATGTAACTTGAGGAATTGTTTGGGAATAAATATTCTGAGATGTAATAGAATCTGCGAAACATGAAATTACTTTCTCTTATAAATAGATCAATATGTAATTCGATTTAAATCTGGGTAGACAAGAAAACCCAGATATGTTAGTAAACCCATACCTTAAACAGAAAGAAAAGGATTTAAATGGCTTAGTATAGATTTTTTTTTTTTAACTCTCTTAGACTGCTATTAAGCCTGAATTAATTAACTGGGGTTAAATTCAAAGTGAAGTTATATCCTTTAATATCCTTCAAGCAAGAAAAGGAGAAAGGAGATTCAGAAATGAATTAATCCTTTAAAATGTGATTCTCAATTGAGGAGTTCCCAACTATTATAATAAATAATGAAATAATGAATGAATGAATGAATGAATAATGAATGAATTTAACTCTCTCTATTCTCACACAGATATGAATAAATTAATGTGTAAGAAGAGAGAAATGCAAAAATGGAAAAGAAGACAGATTTATCTCTACTGATCTCTATCACAAGAAGTTTTATAAGATGTGATCTACCACCTTGCTATTCAAAGTATGATCCATGAACATACATCATCAGCATCACTTGGGAGCTTGTTAAAAATACAGAATTCTCAGGCTCACACTAGATCTACTAAATCTGCCCCTATTTACTTTGTTACTATTCCCTGAGCCTCTGTCTCTTAAAATCCAAACTCAAACTTAGGTAAACCTCTTAGGTCATAACTACTATTGGCTCTCCTCAGCTCCCATACTCATTTTAACTAAATACATCTTAGGACATGTTAGTTTGTTCCTCATATTAGTGTAATCCACATGTATATCTCATTATACCTATGAAAATGCCTTCCTAGGGGCACCTGGCTGGCTCAGTCAGTAGAGCACACGACTCTTGATCTTGGGGCTGTAAGTTCGAGACCCACATTGGGTACAGAGATTACTTAAAAATAAAAACACCTAAAGAAGGATGGAAGGATGGAAGGATGGAAGGATGGAAGGAAGGAAGGAAGGAAGGAAGGAAGGAAGGAAGGGGAGAAAATGCCTTCCTAGAGGTCATGGTCCATGTCTGATATATTTTCATAACTCACAACTCATAGCATAGTTCCTCCTTGTGTGTAGATACTCATTAAATATTTGTTAAACACACGCATAAAAAGGAAACTACATCCCCTCTATTGACAAATTTACCCAAAACACGGCTCTGAGGGAAAATACAGTTTAACATTACAAAACAATGTAAGCACTGAAAAATGAACATCTTCCTTATCTTTAAGTACCTAAGAAAGTTTATTAGGAAAGGACTAGTTCTTGTTCTCCTTCAAAACTTAAATTCTATTAAGACACCATCATACTTTTTTCAGAAACTACACTCCTAGTGGCTTTTTGCTTTGTCAAAATGACAGATACATAATGCTAGTGTAGTAGGTCACCCTACCATAAAAATCTCCCAAGCACATTTAGGAAAAAAATAGAATGCTACTATTGTCAGGTTTAAGGAAATACTAAAAATCAAATCTGACTCAGCTATTTGTGCTTTCATTAGAGAAAAGCAGTTTAAGCTAGAAAAAAAAGCTTAAAAATACATTAATTTCAAGCAAAATATTGTTCAAGTATTACATATTAAACATCTTTATTATGCATAAATATTTACATATAGAGAGAATATACAGATATTGCATGTGCATGCACACACAGACACTCCCTCTCCTTCAACCTTCCCAGGAACACCCTCCATTGACACAACATAAAAACTAAGACGTGAAATTTCTTAACACTACCTGAATACCTACACTTGGCTTAAAAATAGCAATTTCATATTATATCATCCCCAAAAGTATATAAGAAACTAAAAATAATATTTTTTACATATTCTATGTCTAATTACAATGTTTTGGGTTATTTAAGAGCTGCTTTAAATAAGGATTTTTTATTTTCATGGCACTGTATCCCTAGCAATCTAATGATAATAAGCCATACCAAAAAAAAAAGAAAATATTTCATTATAGAATATAAAATCACTAACAATTTGGAGTTTTATATAAACACTCCTAAATTCTACCAAAAAATGCTTTAGTTATCAATTCAACAGTTTTTGTTTTTGTCTTTTTAAAATCTGGAACACTTCTCAAATTTGCCTGGCATCCTTGTGCAGGGGCCATGCTAATCTTCTCTGTATTGTTCTAAGTTTAGTTTATGTGCTGCCAAAGCGAGCACCAATTCAACAGTGCTCTTCAAGCACTTCAAGAGAAGAACATATCTAGTCCCATCTTACATTTAATTTCATTTATTTCTATGTTTGTTCTCACTACCACACTGATCTCCTTGTGGGCAAGGACCTTGTATTATAAATCTCCACAGATCTGAGGCAAGGCCTATCTCATAGCAGTTACTCAAAGTTAACTGAATTCAAGTGTTTTGACAGAAAACTCTTTTTTTAAGGTTGGTTCTCATAATAACTCTCATCTATTACCATTAACTCAATGAATATTTCATGAAAGCTTCTATGTGCTAAGTATTATCTTGGGAATATGGCAGTGAAAAAAAATGACAAAAATCTCAGCCCTCACTGAGTTTACAGTCAATGGGAAGATAGAGAATATAAGTAAAATACACTGTATGTCAAATGGTGATAAATCCAATGGAAAAAATAAAAGAGGAAAAGAGGAGCGTGGGAATGAGCAGTGAGACTGCAATTTTAAATGAAGTGCTCAGGAAAAGCCACTCTGCTAAGGTAATATTTAAGTAAAGATGTAAAGGAAATGAGGAAGTAAGCACAGCTATGCGCATATTGAAGAGAGAGTGCTCCACACAGAGAAAACAGCAAATCATAGATCCGGATAGAAGAAGGTGCCTGGCCAGTGTGATCAAAGTAGATGGAGAGACACAGCATACTGGCAGATGAGGTCACACAAGCAATGAAGGGCCAAACCCTCCAGCAAAGGCAAGCAAAATTTTTTAATCTTTTCATTTCTATTTATTTCAGAACAAAAAGTCACAGGATGTGGTTTTCACTGTCCACCTTCCCCCACATCCATAAACTGGTGTTTAATTTTTGATCTACAAAAGAATAATTCATTTTTTTCTTTTCAATTTTTTACTTAAATTCTGTTTAGTAACAGAGTGTAATATTGGTTTCAGGAGTAGAATTCGATGATTCATTACTTAGCTAACTTTTTTATGGTAAAGGTCCAGATAGTAAGTATTTATACTTTGTAATCCATATACAATCTGAGTCACACATTCTTCTCTGTTTTTTTAACTATTTTAAATACATGAAAACCATTCTTAGCTTGCAGGCTATATAAAGGGTACAGGAGGCCTGTAGTTTGCTAATCCTTGCTTCAGAGCTTTGTAGGTTACTGAAATGCCTTTGCTTTAGGAAGCAATTCCTTGGTATCATAAAGTACTAATAAAAATAACCCAATAAAAATTCAAATTTCTATCAAATGAGAAAGCTACATACTTGTCAATAATTTAAAACTAGCATGCATTCTAAACCCAACTGTGAAATTTTCTAAGAAAGCGTTAGCCTCCACTTAGCTATTTGGCATATATATACTGAATACCAAAAAGGCGTACATAGCTTTTTTTCTTCCTTCAAATTTTTATTTAAGTTCCAATTAGTTAACATATAGTGTAATATTGGTTTCAGGAATAGAACTGAGTGATTCATGACTTACATATAACACAGTGCTTATCACAAGTGCCCTCCTTAATACCCATCATCCATTTAGCCTATCCCCCACCTACCTCCCCTCCATCAACCCTGTTTGTTCTCTGTAGTTAAAAGTCTCTCTTGATTTTCTTCCCTTTCTTTTTTCCCCTTCCTCTGTGTTCATCTGTTTTGTTTCTTAAATACCACGAGTGAAATCATATGGCATTTGTCTTTCTCTGATAGACTTATTTTGCTTAGTATAATACACTCTAGCTCCATCCACGTTGTTGCGAATAAGGGCTGCTTCTCTTTTAAGGAACAGAATACAACCTCACTGCCCTCAGGGAATTTATTGTTGAAAGAGGCAAAACAATTTCAACTAACAAAGAATCTGCATCACACAGCACAGTGGCATGTCCTATGGGAAAAATCAAATGGAGCAAAATAATAGAGATGCTGAATATGATAATAGTTTATTTAGCTACAATGGTCAGGGTAGACATCACTGAGGAACTGTGATGGAGGATGTGAAAAGCAAGCCATGTAAAGGCCTAGGGAAAGAGGGAGAAAGAACATAAGTACAAATACTGTGAGGACAGCAAAAGCTTGGCAGATTTATTTTAAAAGTCGATATGGTGGTGTATTACAAAGGGTAAGTAGTAAGTAGTGAGGTCACAAAAGGAGCAAGAAGTCAGATGATGCAGAGCCTTATAAACCATGGTAAGGAGTTTGGGTTTTATTCTGAATATAGAGGGCAGAGCAAGGTCTTAAGGAGTGACAGCATTTACTGTATGCTTTAAGAGTTCAGTCTAGCTGCCATGGAGAAGAGACTAGTAGAGCAAAATGTAGAAGCAAGGGTACCAGTTAGAAAGAGGTTAGAGTGGGAGAGAGCCAAAGCATAAGAGACTGTTAAAAACTGAGAACAAATTGAGGGTTGATGGGGGGTGGGAGGGAGGGCAGGGTGGGTGATGGGTATTGAGGAGGGCACCTTTTGGGATGAGCACTGGGTGTTGTATGGAAACCAATTTGACAGTAAATTTCATATATAAAAAAATAAAAAAATTATAAAAAAAAAAAGACACTGAAAAAAAAAAAAAAAAAGAAAGCTACTCTGATAGTATGAGTAAGAGATAATACTTCATAGAAGGGCATGGAGAGAAATGGCTGAATTTCAGATATATTTGTGATGTACGATAGGACTTCCTGATAGATTTAATATAGGGAGTGGCAGGAGAGAAAAATCAGCAATTAGTTGATTTATTTCTGAGCAATGAGTGAATGGTGATACCATTTACTGAACTGGGGAATACTGGAGGAAGAAATTTTGAAAAGAATGGAAAAACTGAAGAGATCTGCTCTGGGTAAAGTTAAGTTTGATATCTAATTAAAGACATCATGGAAATAATTAGTATATTACTCTGGAGCTCCTTTGTGTACGTGTAGACATACGTATATACATGATAGACATGTCCCACATACACGATAGATGGGAGCTATAAATACATAAGTAATACTGAAAGCCACAAGGCTTGAAGACATCTTCTCAGAAAGTATATGTAAAAACGACAATAGGGCTGAGAATGGAGCCCTTCAAGCTTTAGGGGAATACGGCAGAGCCAGAAATGACAACAGAGTAGGCATGACAAGTGAAGGACAGAGAAAATAAGTAGAATCTGCTATCAGAAATGCCAAAAGAAAATACCTTTCAAGGAAGGGAGTGTGTATAATGACGCTGAAAGGAAAGGCAAGATGGTGACAGTAACTTTTGGACCTGGCACCTGAAAATATACCACCGTAAACCCTGGCAAAAGCAGTTTCAGGGAAGTTATAAAAATAGACTAAAAAATAGATAAAAGAGAAGTCTGACTTGGTAAACTTGAAGAAAGGTGAAGAAATGCAGACAGCAATTATACACAATTTTTTAAACAAGATTTGTTAAGAAGGAACAGAGAAAAATTGTGTGCCAGCTAGAAAGGACTATCATGTCAAGGAAAGGACTTTCAAAGATGGAGGGTGGAAATGTTAAATCATGCTTATGATAATAAACTAGGAAAAAGTAAAGTTTTAAAAATAAAGCAGAGAGAAGGATAATTGAGAAAGCACCATCCTTGAACTGGGTAAGGATAAGATTATGAGAAAAAGTGGCAGAGTTGAACTTAGAACAGTGAACCACTGTAAAGAAAACACACAAAACACACCTGTACAGATGCATGTAAGCCAGGAGATCTAAGGGTGGGAAGATGCAGTAGGTAGCATCTGATTCCTATTTTCTCAATGTAATATGAAGTGAAATCAGCAGCTATGAGGTGAAGGCGGGGATTTTGTGGATTTGACAAAAGAAGAGCGAGCAGGATATAATCATCTCTGAAAATGTAAAATCAAATTTAACAGGCATTTGTATTAGAACTGCCTGTATAATTGGGAGCACATTTGAAATATGTGGCCATAAATCTGCAGTGAGACCTGTCAGGACAGTTGTGTGACTTTTTTTTCCAAGAAATATGCAGTATCTCAGTGCAGAGGCTGTAGAGTATAGAAGTGGTGATCAGAGCTGCACTGTACTTTGCAGCATACTAAGCCAAGGTGTAGAATTCCAAAAGAAAACAATCAACTCCACATACTTAAAGTCACAGGAAAGAAAAGAGGGAAGCTTTATGCTGGCCAGAACAGGTATACAATCCCCCAAATGTAAGAAAAGACACTGCTTAAGAATGGAACCAAAACAGAGGAGAAAAGAAAAACAGAGAACCCATTCTCACATTTCTTAGTATAATTTGTGGAATTGTTTTACTACAACGGTTGATGACTGTTTCCCAAACTGTATAAAGATAAGAATCCATGACTGTCGGTATATTTAAAATCAATTTATACAGTCTAAAAAAAAGCAGACCAAGGATATGTCACAGTGCTATGACTGAAGTGTGCCAAGAAATCTGAATATGTGCTAGAGAAACAGAGAAACAAAAAAAATTCCTGTCTTAAAAAACTGACTTGACTTTTTGGATCTGTGACAGAATAAATATACTGTCAATTGTTTTTATTCTTTAAAGAAAGCTGCTCTGTGTTGCTCACTCTGGATTTCTCCTTGACTTATTGATAATGACAGAGGAAAGCACAAGCATTTTTATGGAGAGCATCCATTTATTTTATGCATTATCTTAATGTCTATCATCTAAAACAGGACATACAACTTTATACACTTTTGAGCAAAATTTTGGTACTAAGAGATATATACATATCCTCATGTCTCTCTTCTATTTTTTTCTCCCTTTTCAATTTTATTCTTCCCCAATACTCCTACTTTATTTAATTTTCTTCTCCCTTTCATATATTTTCTGTTTATATGCCTCAGGCCTCACAGAATCATCCAGAGATTCAACCATTCTTGGTGGAAGTCAGACCTAGGAGAATGCTGACCCCATGACCTAGGAAAAGTAATATTCTAGCATGAACAGAACAATGAAACAGACAATATAGCTTTTTATTTCCTGCTATCTTGTTTCCCTCTTTCTGTCTGAAAAGTGCTTTGTAGATACTAATGAATGCATTTACTTTCAGTACCCCAAGCCTCTGTCAGTAATGAGCACTGTGAATGCTACAGTTTAATCACACCACAAAACAGTATACTAAGTTATGTGTGCAGAAAGAGTATGCTGTTTGTACTTTTTCACCTGGTGGTTTCACAGGGAGCAGTTTAAAAACTAATTTAACTTGGACATTTCTCTATAACATGCACATGGAGAGGTAATAGCTGGAGGCTACCTTGGGAAACAAAGCATTAATAAAAAGCAGATAATAAATGAAAAGGTAGATAATGGTAACAGTTTCTCTCAGGTGCATATAAATACGAATAATCAGCAAACTCCATAAGTGGTTTTCTTCATAAATTTTGGGTAAAATACAATGAAAATCATTAAATCAACTGGGGAGAAGATTATTAATCACTAAAGCATTCCACTGAAATGAGAGAAAAGAATAAAGTTTAGTTTCTGATTTCATTAATAAAGCATTGGCCTAGGGGTGCCTGGGGGCACTCTTGGTTTCAGCTCAGGTCATGATCTCACAACTCATGAGTTTGAGCCTGCATATGGCTCTGTGCTGACAGTGCAGCACCCTCTCGGGATTTTCTATCTTCCTCTCTCTCTTCCCCTTCCCAACTTTCTCTCTGTCTCAAAAATAAACCTAAAAAATAATAATAAATATAGTACTGGCCTAATGGAAGAAAGGGAGGCAAAAAAAAAAAATCAAAACTGTAATCTATGAATCTGAAATTTTACATTGTATTTTCATCACAAAAATATTTAAACTCCACTTCCAAGGGGTCTTTAACCAACAGAGATATGACTACACACAAACATAATTTATAAAAACTCAGCATGCCGTAAGTGAATTATAAAAGTTTAGTTTACGTTTGCCTGCTTTTTGTTTTTGTTAGAGACATATTGACCTCATAATAAAATTCAAGCTTCCTTAATTAGCACCAAAGGCCCTCAAGAATCTTTATTTCTATCACTCCCTCCTGCCGCAGGTTTTTTGTTTTGGGGTGTTTTTCTTTTACTTTGGTCTCTTCAGTTGTCCTAATGTCTTTACACTATCTCTGCCTAGCATACAAGTACTCATCCTTCAAAATGATATTAAAATGGCAGCATGCTGGCAAAGCATTCCAGCACCCCCTGAGCAGAAGTGCTTCATCCCCATGACTAAAGGGTCTGTACCTGAACTATAGTATGGTACATTGTGTAAAGGATGTAAAGTGTAAAGGAAAGTGTAAGGAGTGTAAAGGAAAAGATTTTCTAGATTCTCTGTTCACAAATTATAATATTTGAAATATACAAATATTCTAGAGCTACAAATTAAAGAAAGACTAAAATATACAGTGAAATTCAAATTGCCAATATTGATTTAATATACAGGTAAATCACTGATCACAGTGCACTTAAGGTATTTACTACTATGGTCCAAGTGCTTTTGAAACATAAGAAAATTAAACTGTCCCAAAACTTTTCTTTGTCAAATTGGTAAAAACAAGTTTGCTTCCCACAGCACATCATAATATCATCTGAACTTTGCTTGAAATTAAAGGACCATTATTAAGCCTACCACCTCCTTTTTTCATTGGCCCATCGCAATTACAGCAGTTAATACTTGATAACAATGATATCATAACCACAAAGCAAATGCTTATGGATAAATATGCCATTTAGTTATAGGATTTCACCCAGATGATCCAAAATATGTACATAAATTGTGTTTTACATTGTCACTGAAATGAAAATACAAAATAATAACCCATCAGCATGATAAACTCGTAAATCTCAAAACATGTTCAAAGTCCCCAGGGATGTGAGAGCCCCTGATAGGAATACTGTAATGAAGAGGTTAAAAACAAAGCTTTTAAGAGTTGGAGAGCTCTGAATTAAATATCTGATTTACTATTCATCACCTATGTGATCATTAACCTCTTTAAGCTTCATGTTTGGTTTTTGTTGTTTTTTAAACTTTTAACTTGTGATATGGGATCTCTCATAGAGTCGTTATGTGGAATAAATAAGATAACGTATGGAAAATGCACAGCATAGGATTTGGCACAGCAAGCAGCGAGAAACATTACTTCTCACACACATATGCATGCACACAAACACATATCTACCTTATTTTTTTTTTTTTAGAAAAACTGTCCTTTAATACAAAACAAGATAAAGCATTCCTTCTCTATTGTATTTTATCACATAAATTTAAATACCTAAATTCCCCATCATCAACTTGCACAGAATCACAGAATATGCTTTTTACTCTGCAGGTGGTGGGAAGGGTGTGTGTGAGACTGAATACTCTACGTTTCAATGTAAGTCTAGCATTATGTTAGATAAAATACTATAATAACCACCTTTGTAAGTTTCTCACCGTATACCAACCACCTTAATGTTTATCATCACATTATCTCTTTTGTCACACCTTATTCAAAAGACTTTTATAAGGCTTTATTATTTATTTATTTTGAGGGAAGGGAGAAGTGTTTTAGTATAAGTATGTCCCAGTATTTGTATGATATTAATACTAAAAAAGTATCCATTGCTTATCTGAAATACTAATTTAACTGATATCCCATATGTATATTTGCTAAATCTGGCAATCATATACAAATTCAAATTTTAACTAACTGTAAATTTAATCTTTCTTCCCTTCTCTACTGAATTTATCATGTTTAGCTACAGAATGCCAGATAATTGTCTATAATTGCCACCATGAAAAGCTACATTTGCCACTTCTCAATGCATGATAGCACAAAACTCAATACTTTTCAGTAGAACAGTTAGGTAGATCAGTACAAGTATGTGTTCACACATTTTTTTTTCCTACCAATGAATCATTCAAAGTAAGAACACTGTATTTCAGGAGAAGGTAGTTATGCAGGCTGTGGCTACACTGTGCTTGCGTGACCCATTACAAAAACACTAGGCAATATTATTGCTTGAAAGGAAAGAAAATAAGGAAATACACTCTTCAACAATAAGGCTGTTTAAGAAAGCCAACAAGGGGCGCCTGGATGGCTCAGTCAGTTAAGCCTCTGACTTCGGTTCAGGCCACGATCTCACAGTTCACAAGTTTGAGCCCCACATCAAATAGCTCTGAGCCTGGAGCCTGCTTTAGATTCTGTGTCTCCCTCTCTCTCTGCCCCTTCTCTGCTCACACTCTCTCTCTCAAAAATAAATTTAAAAAAAATTTTTTTAATTTTAAAAAAAAGAACGCCAACCAAATGACAAGTAAAAAAGGCAATTAACAACAGATCATTCTCCTAGATTATACTCGTGTCTATAAATCAAACTCCTTGTAAATAGATCCCACAAGGTCAGAAATGCTCTTAGGCCTATAAAGTTCTGAAGACTTTAGCTAAAAAAAGAAAAAAGAAAAAAAAAATGAAGGCTTCAAACTATAGTTCTCTTTTTGTGAATGACATGAGGTTTTAGTGCCTACTGTCAGACAACAATGAAAAAAATTCTAAGATGTGCAATCAGAAAACTGGCTAGTTGACTTAGACTTTGGAAATCAATGTAGAACTCTTTCATCAAATTAGATGAAAGAGACTATATAAAAACAGGAATGCATCTGAGCAAGGCATAAAGTATTTAGCTTTTATTACAGAACAATAGAGGCACTCTGGTCTAAATGCTGTTGATACAAAATATCCCACAGATTCCAAACATCTGTTTTAAAGATAAATCTGCAACAGGCACTGTCAAATAAAATAGGGGTAATAATAATATTGAGCACAATTTGTGTAAACCAGGAAGTAAGTAAATGAGAGGATATTTATAAGCCTCACCTACTGAATGTCTTGCCTTTAGCCAAAGGTGCTAAATCAAAAGTAACAATGAATTATGAATGAAATCATATATTTTCATCTATTCATGGAATCATTTCTTTGTATTCTTTCTCTGGGGATATGTCATTGAATAGTAACTAAAGACATGTATATATGTTTAAGAACAGAGAATGTGAATCTTCACTCATTATCACACTAAATGAAATCTCTCTGTACTAAATGGAAGCAGGGACAGAGGAAAGGCAGTAAAGGACAAGAAAGAGAAAACAAATAAATCTATACAAACCAAGAAAGCTTAGAGGAGGACACTAAAAAGCAAACACTACAGTTAAGTGTCACTATTAACACAAAACAGGTGGTTAAAACAAACACTTAAGGGTTAAGTATCCTGCCCATGGTCCCATAATGAAGTTATCCAAATATCCAATCCAATCTCAAGCCATCAATATTCTCTTAATGATCTGTTCAACTGGACTTGGCAAAACCATAATTAAAATGGTGAAATGCTTCTGTATAGAAAAAAGTACTGCACTAAATTCCAACCTGGAACAAAGAAAACCTTTTTTACATACTACAACCAAAATGATCTTTGCCACTGGAAAAACAAAACCTGTTTTATTTTGTATATCTTGGAAAATAAAATTATTGAGAAATAAGTATAGCTTAATGGCATTTACTGCTAGAATAACAACTACTAAAATGAACCAGCTAACAACATTATAATTAACATAACCTGTAACTCACAGAATTATGTATACAATAATGACTTTCACACACAAATTCTTCTGGGGCTTTTTGTAGGGCTTTGTTTAGAGATATTTAGGTCAAAACCTGTCACACAAAAGACAAAAGCGATAAAACTTTCCTGTAAAAATATGTCCACCTGATGCTTAAGTTAGAGATGAAAGTTCTCCAAACACAAGGCAAAATCCTTCATGGTATTTCATTACTAAAGCTGAATTATGTTCAGACTGTACCACCCTCAAAATTACTTAAGTGGTACCCATACTGCTTTACTATAATGTGTGAAGAAAATGTTTACAGTAGAAAATGGGAAAATCACTTTTTAAATGCAGTATTTGTGCTTGCTATTTTTATTGCAAACAATGTAAGATTTGTTCTGTAATAAATATGGTTTGAAATAAAAGTTCCATAAAAACCTGAACAAAACAAAATAAATAAAACTGAGTCTTTGGTAGTAAGTAATAAGGCAGGTAACCACTAATGTAAATGAAAATGAAATTTTTAAAAAGAATATGAGAAATCCCAAGAGTTAAGAAACATGTAAAAGAAGAAAAGCAAAACAGACTGAAAAATGTCAATGAGGTGGTACCTGAGCTAGCAGAAAACAGTATCACATAAACTACAAAAGAAGGGTTCCTAGAAAGAAAAGAGGTAATCGATAATATCTAACACCCCAGAAAGGTCAATAGACCCAAGACAAACAAAGTTACTAAACTTGGCAACCAGTATATCACTGAAGCCATTTTACCACAGCAGTGAGAGAAGAATCCCAATTACATTTGAAAAATAAATGGAAGTGTGGAAGTGGAGGCAGCAAGCATAAATGATTCTTTCAAAAACTGTGCAAGTCAACAGAATAAAAAGGTAAAATGTAAAATTAAGATGGTGTACTGAACTAAGGCCAAGGAAAAGATACTGACAAGGATTATTTACATTTCTTTTTAAGGATGAGGGGAAACTAGTACCTGTTTTATGTTTGGGAGAATCTGTGGAGAGGAACAGAATGGAAATAAAGAGAAGGAGAACTTAACCTATGGGGCAAGGGTTTAAAAACTGATAAGAAGGAAGTAAAAGAGAAAAGGAAAATTTAGCCTTTGAAAAGAGCTGGGCCATTAGTTCCACAGAAACAAAAAGAAGGTCAATTATAAGTGAAAATATAAACTCAAAACTGTGGATACCGTAAAGGTCTATTTACTTGGCAAAGGAGAGGTGGTCCCCTGTTAATAGAGAAGGAAGAGGATAGTGTAAATCTGACTGACAAAGATCAATATTGGGGTGGTTCAGTTGGTTAAGCGTCCAACTTCGGCTCAGGTCATGATCTCACGGTTGGTAGGTTCAAGCCTTGTGTGGGGGTCTGTGCTGACAGCGCAGAACCTGGAGTCTGCTTTGGATTCTGTGTCTCCCTCTCTCTCTGCCCCTCCCCCACTCCACTCTGTGTGTGTGTGTGTGCGTGTGCGTGTGTATGTGTATGTGTGTGTCTCAAAAATAAATAAGCATTAAAAATTTTTTAAATTATATCAGTATAAATAATTATGAAAGAAGGGTTTGTTTTTTTAATGTATTTACAACCCATACAAATTACTTTATTCTTAAATGAGTCAAAGGTAAGGAGGGAACTTTTTCAGAAATATCATTTAGGTCATCAATTTAAACACTGAGAAGAAATACCAGGGAGTAGAAATGGGAAAGAGAATCTTTTTCCTAAAAAGCTTCAACACATATTTTATCTATAACAGAAATTTAGCACCTGAAAAGATAAGTGGAGTCTTAACAAAAATATCATTGCAGAAGAAGTATGATGTTTTCTCATTTTCTACACATATATAACTTTGCATAGGGATTCTACTTTGCACTTTCTATTAACAGTGGTATGAGTCAATAAGGAACAGTATAGTGTTTTAAAGAACCTGAAATATATCACATCATGCTATCATATCCTGGATCAAACAGGACTCCACAAAAAATGCAAAAAGGAGTAATCATAATAGCTCTATATATTGATTGTTTACCCTGTATCTTCTAAGCGCTGTTCATATGAACTCATTCAATGTTTACAACAACCCTTTAGATAATTATCCCAAATTTACAGATGAAAAAAACTACAGATGAGAAACCTAAAAAAATTCAAGTTATCTAGGGCTCTATAGCTCACACTCTTAATTCCTATGGTAGAGAGCACAGAATACATAAAGCCCTGAGGCCAAAATGAGATCTGGCTTCAAATATAAATTCCATTATTTATTCACTGGTTGAGCCTACAGAAATCATGTTCCCTAATCTTAGTTCCTCATCAGAATGATGATCTGTGCTGTTAACTTCTCTTCATAATAAAGATGGACAAATTACTTAATGGGCTTGGTCGGCCCTTGTGTTATTCACCTGAAGAGTGGAAATAATCAATCTCTCTACATACTTGTTGGGAAGATCAATGGAAATAAAATATGTAAAGGTCTACCACAGTGCCTCTGGCACATATAAACAGAACTAGGGGTGGCTGTTTATATTCTCATTTATTCTACCATTCAGCAGAATCACAAAACAAAACCAAATTTAAAGGGTGTATAAGTTTGTGTATATAAAATAATTTCGGGGCGCCTGGGTGGCGCAGTCGGTTAAGCGTCCGACTTCAGCCAGGTCACGATCTCGCGGTCCGTGAGTTCGAGCCCCGCGTCAGGCTCTGGGCTGATGGCTCGGAGCCTGGAGCCTGTTTCCGATTCTGTGTCTCCCTCTCTCTCTGACCCTCCCCCGGTCATGCTATGTCTCTCTCTGTCCCAAAAATAAAAAACGTTGAAAAAAAAATTTTTTTAAATAATTTCAAGTTTCTTCTAAAAACCCACAGACTACAGCACTTTCTTTCCAATATTCACGCTACATTTTATGTCTCTGATGAAATTTTAATTACATTAAAACCATTTTTCTTCTCATTCCCCTGGTGGCTCCTTTCATCTTCATTTTGCTCTCAGTCAAAACATGCTCAGTCCGATTCTTGATTTCTGACTATCTTTTGAAGCACGGAACTTTGAATCTACTCTTCATCTATATCTTATGCACTCATAACTAGATTTCTAGACATGTCTTTCCTGCAGTAGTAAGTGCTGTCATTTCAGTTCTTTATTAGAGTTCAAGATAAAGATAAGAGCATGGTATACTAACATTGTTTTAGTACAAGCATACTGACCTTGAAGTGAGACTGAAGAAAACAGCAAATCCAGGAAGAAAATGTGAAAGAGAAAGTTAGAAAGAATTATTAATAAGGACAATATTCAGGAAATAATGTTATTCATAGACACAGACAAAACATAAAGCACAGGATTAGAGGAGGGAAAGGTATAACACACATCCTGCACAGGCATTAAAAATTAGTAATTTCAAATTTGTAATGCTCAACAAGTGTGTTTTCATATTAGATTACACCATTGTACCTTAATGTAAGTTTCAAAGAAAAAATTTAGTCTAAAATTTACCATTTCTTGGAGCAGGGGAAAAAAACACGAAGAAAAAGAAGAGAAGGTCAGCAGCTCCCCTTTTCATTTAAGTAGCAAAGTGTGATCTCACAACTTAAATCATCTTAATTTTATACATATCCACCTTATAACTGACTACTCCTTTACCCACCCCACTCCATTTCTTGGATCCAGGTTATCCATAACAAAAGCAGAAAAAAATCAATAATTTCATTCTGTAGAATACAGAATTCTAGTTTATTTCACTAGTGGAAGTGAATTGGTCCCAAATGTGAAAACAGTAACAATTTTTTCCTAATTAGAACTTAATTATTTTCTCATTCTGAATCTACCTAAACCCACCTCAAATGGTGCAATCTAAAAGCAATAATGAACAAGAATACACAGCTTTATAAATATCAATCTGTTTCTAATGCTGCTCAGCAGTTAGAGATGCGAAGTTGCCATGCTTAATATTGCTATACAGCATGTAGCCCTGGTGGTTCATTATTGCTTTTTTATAATAACAGGCAGTTTTCCCTTTTTAAAAATTAATCAATTTCACTGAAGTTAGTCTTATCCTCCAAACACTCAGACATCGAATGGCCAGTGCCATCCAGATTGTCTTCAGGATCTAAATTTTACTTATTAAGAATCTAAAACAAAAGGTTTATTTCTTGAATGCAAGCACCATTTCAATTTGTACTTTGTTTTCTAATGTTTCAATACTTAAAACCAGGGATTTTAAAAGTCACTATGAAAATGGTGAAAGGTACGCATGACAAGATTTATTATTCCCATTATGTGAGATAAAGAGAAATGAAAAACAGAGAATAAAAATGACTTCCTCACAATCACACAGTGGGTAAGTGGCAGATCCAGGATAAAAATGTAGTCTGCTGACATCTCCCTGGGCATATTGACATGTTCTGTGAGACTTACAGATTCCTAAAGGAAATGTATAAAACAAATCCATGGATCTTTGGCATATATAAAACAGTAGAGAATGCAGATAATGTTCAAAGGCAAAAAAAAAAAAAAATAGACCATTCTCTAAATGATTGTTTCCAATTACCTTTTCTATTTTGTTGGTTATGACACAATAAATTAGAATAATTTTACATTAACAATGACATTAAGTGAAATTTCCTATAGTTGCAAGGCTTTAAATAAGACTCAGGTAAATCCATGGGGGAAAAAATTAAGCTTAGTCTTTTCAACAATAAGCAACTTCTTACCCATTTTATTGTTCATGAGTCATACATAGTTCCTTTTGGCATCAAACTATATAGCTCTAGGAAAATTAATTTTGAAGGAAAAATGTGCATATAGAATAATTGTATATAATTCTAATATTTGTACTTTTAAGTAAAAACTTAAGGTAACTACTAAACAAAAATTCCTATCAAGATTATAGTAACCAATGATGAGGTGCTGTGCCCACAAGAAAACTTTGGGAAGATGACATAATAGAACTATGTAATGCTGTGTAATTTATTCTTCTTTTAGATGAAATCAGTGAAATTCATCAAGGATAAAGAAGAAAGAAACAAGCAGCTTCCTCAGAAAGCAAGCTGAAGCAAGCAGGATCAGATAAAGAACCAGTCATCTACAGTTACAATATTCTTAGTATCTTTCTTTCCCGTTTTCCTTTTTTTTTTTTTTTTTTTTAAACAGTCCATTCTCCCTCAAGCAAGAACACACAACCCCCAAAGCAGCAGTAGTCATTTCTCTTCTGTTCAAACTACAGGAAGACCATATGCTCTGACACTGAACTTCATGGGTCAAAGGTACATAACCATGAATTTAAAAGTAAGGAAATTCTTCCCTAAGGAACCATTTTCCTCATGAATCATATGCTAGTTTATGCCAAAGCTATATATAGCTTAATATTAATTTCTATACATAAGATCTCTGAAGACATTAAACTGAGTATCAATTTAGCATTTCTTTACCAAAAAAAGTTTACAAATATGAAGACTAAATATGTGGGTAATCGTTGTTAGAGTATATTGTGTAGATGCCTAAATATACTATGATACCAATATAAAACAATCAGAAACACAAAGTACATTTTTCCAAAGACGAGGTCCAAAACATTTTTAGGTTGACCTACATAAATAAAAAGGAAGTAGGTAAAACAGTCAAATATATAATTATGATAGTAAATGTATTCATTTGGCTGTACACACATTTAAAATGGGGTACAAAGGAAAGTAAATTTGGAAATACTTTCTTTCACTCCCACGTTCTCTGAAACAATTTTATTTCCTCTTTGCATGCATCTTCAGTATCAATTCAACAAAGACAGAAGATGTGCCATTACTTTATGTATCACTCAGAAAGAAAAAATTATACCAATTAAATTATGCCATGCCATTATTTATACATGTATCTCAGATTCAGAGAGGTTAAAATGTAAAAAATGAAAGTTATAGTTGGTATTTCATTATGAAAAAAGAGGAAGGAGATTATCTATATTTCTATGTAACATACAGACCAAAAAATAATCCCCTGGATTATACTAAATTATATAAAAATATTTTATAGATATGAATTTACTTATATTCTTACAGAAGGAAAAGTATATGCACAATTGTAAACACATTACAAACATACAGAAAAAAATGAATAAAATAATATTTGCAATATAACTAACAAGTGATAAGGGACAAAAACATCCACCTGTTTGATGAATGGTCTGAATATACAGGTGATAGATTAAAAAGGGAAGAAATGTGGGATGATCAGATAGTGAAATGAGAAAGGAGCTCTGTCTTTAAGTATTAACATATATATTGATTAGACCCTCAATAATGTATAGTCACAGGAAAACATGATAGACACTGTAAGAATGGCACACATAAAGGAAAGAGAAACTACTACCTCAGAGAGGTCAGTATAGCTGGCTTTCTTTTCCAAAAAGATAACAGTTAAAAGGGGTCAGATTCCCACAAAAGAATATGAAAAGAGAACATTTTAGTCAAAGAGAAAAGAATAAAAGCAGTAAACAATAATGGACTCATCTAATTTTGAGGTCCATTTTTTCTGAAAAACGAAATAATTCTACTAAGACTACCAAACCAAAAATTGAAAATAATCATCCTGTAAACTAGTTCACATTTGTCAACGTATTTTAGAATATTTATAAAAAATAAAAACAACTCCATTTTCATAACATAAAATTTCAGACACTAGTAATCTTTAAAATCAAATCAAAAACTCAAAAGGCCAAATCCTTGAGCCATGAGATTTAAGCCTAGCAACCACCTTCCCTAATTTCTCCAAATACTACCAGAAAAGTTCTTTCTCTTACACATACACACATGCAAATAACACCCCAGATTATATCTCACTCTTGGAAGGATAGGAAAACAACCCCATTCTTTCTGTTCAAGCTCAGCTCAGTACATTGACCTTAATCTACCGAAGTGCAGATTTACCTCGGTTACCAAAATGAGACTGAGTTACTACTTTAGCAGCTCAGACAGCTAATTCAGGGGCTGATTACCTTGAGCCTAAATTCTGAGCAAAGTGAGAACACAAAATCAGGGATAGGGGGACAAAATCAGTTAAAGTAACTCCAAATGTTTGACTAGATCATATTCCACTTTTTAAATAAAGCCAATTGTTAATGAATCAGAATTTAATTCCCTTGGAAATAACATTATATATGTAGTTTAGGTTTTCTTGCTAGCCCATAAAATTTAAGCTTAGTCATGATGCAAAAGCCTAAAACTAGTAGTTCTAGATGAGGTCTAAAAAAAGATGGTTACCAAAGAAAATACAATTAACCATCAAAAAGTAAAGAAAACTAGAAGCCTCTGGGTGGCTCACTCGGCTAAGCATCTTGATTTCAGCTCAGGTCATGATCTCACGCTTGTGGGATTGCACCTGTGTCAGGCTCCACAATGGGCATGGAAGCTGCTTAAGATTTTCTCTCTCCTCCTCCCTTTGCCCCTCCCCCAAGTGCTCTCACGCTCTCTCATTCACTCTCTCTCAAAAAAAAAAAAAAAAAAGTAAAAAAATGAAGTTTCCTCCATTATAATTACTTATATAACTGGACTAATAATGTGTGTGTGTGTGTGTGTGTGTGTGTGTATACATGAATGAATGAAAGAATGAATGAATGAATAACAAAACTTGTCTCTGATTCTCTTGCTTTCTTAGAACAGTAGCAGTAGTAGTATCCTGGCTTTCTCTGTTTCATGTCTCTACCTACACAGAGTTCTAGGGTCTGAAATTAAAAGTCCAGGATCCAAAATTATCTACTGGTCTTCACACCAAACAACCTCTCAGCCATTATCATTCAATATTGATCTTAAAAATTAAAAGACCACACTTAAGAGTACAAAGTTCAACAAGAAGTCCCTTGTCTATGATAATCCTATATCCAAGGGTACATATTAACTGAGTAGGTTGGGGAGCATGTGCATGGCTCAATCAATTGAGGGTGCAGCTTTGGCTCAGGTCATAATCTCGTGGTCCATGAGTTTGAGCTGACAGTTCAAAGCCTGGAGACTGCTTCACATTCTGTGTCTCCCTCTCTCTCTGCCCCTCCCACACTCATGCTCTGTCTCTCTCTCTCTCTGTAAAAAAATTTTTTTTTTAATTTAACTGAGTATGTTGAGTATTACTTCACAGGACAGTTCAACCAAACCTCAAACTGAAACCTTATCACTGAAATTTCCAGCTACTACATAAGCCATGGAAAGATACCTGTGCTAGCATCATCACAAAGGAAAAGACAACAGCTGCTCTTTGTTGGGAATCTTAGTCACTGGGGCCAGAAGTATCTCTTTAATGAGTCTAGACTGACAGAAGGGCTAACAGTCAGACATGTGACTGACACCTGTTGGCACCTGGCAAAAAGCAACCCACATGCCAGTTCCAAAGTACCTGTCCTCTAAAGACAGCATCCCAGCACATGGGAAAAGCCTTTGGCCTCAGCAGGATCATCAAGTGAATAGCCTCTGAATCATCTAGTTGTCTCTGTCTTCCCCTTCTAGAAGGTAAGCTCATTAATAAAAACTTGAACACAGAGAGGAGGGGGGAGGAGGAAGGAGAAAGAGAAGAGAAGAAGGAAGGGAGGGAGGGACAAGGTACCTTTCCAAAAACAAAACAGTCATGAGACAGAAGGGGCAGCAAAAATTAACAAATGCAACTATTAAACAAATTACATTAAAATTTTTGGGACATCTTTCTTAGAAAAATAAGATCTACCTGACACATACCAAAAGAAGACCTATAAGGCTTGCAGAGTTCCTACAGGAATTCTCCACCCACAATATATGCCAGTTTGCTTCTTAATGTTTTTACTAAAGTAAAGAAAAAGAACTGATCATTGAATACAAATGAGGTAAGAGTAATGCCCACATTTCAAAAGAAATAAGGCCATTTCTGTCACAATAAAAATTTGTTTTGGGGGCACCTGGGTGGCTCAGTTGATTAAGCATACAACTTTGGCTCAGGTCATGATCTCACAGTTCATGAGTTCAAGCCCCGCAGCAGACTCTGTGCTGTCAGAATCCTCTGTCTCTCTATCTGTCTCTCTCTCTCTCTTCCCCTTCCCTGCCAGCATGCACACACATGCATACACTCCCTCTCTCTCTGCCCCTTCCCTGCTAGCATGCACACACACGCTCTCTCTCTCTCTCTCTCTCTCTCTCTCTCTCAAAAATTAATACATGTTAAAGCTGGGAGGAGCCAAGATGGAGGAATGGCATGGAAGTTGTTTTTGCATCTTGCGTCCATGAAATACAGCCAGATCAACACTAAACCATCCTGCACACCTAGAAAACTGATTTGAGGATTAACACAACAATCTACACAACCTGAACCACAGAACTCAGCAGGTACGCAGCACAGAGAGGTGAACTAGAGGAGAGACGAAGCCACGGAGGGCAGGGAGCTGTTTTTGCTTGCGGAGAGAGGACAGAGACAGGGGGAGAGTACCGGAAAAGCACCCCCTCCAAAAGCAGCCGGAGAGAAAGTGGAAAGTGGAAACAGCCACAGGGACTGAACTAAAAAGGGAGAAAGGAGAAAGGAGAGGGTTTAAATTCCACTAAGACTCTATAAACGGGGGTTGGGGGTGGGGGGGAGCGCAGAGTCTGAAACTCCACAGCTTGATACCTGGCGGTGCTCTGGTGGGAAGGGCAAATCCCCAAGAGAGTGAGGTCTGGGGCTCCTTGGACCACATGGGGAGAGGCAGTTCCCCTGCTGGAAGGACATTTGGTAGAGGCAGTGTGGCCCACCCACAGGCAAAGGTGCCAGCAGACCAGAGAACAACCACATTCACTGGTGCTGGAACAAGGTCATTAAGGGTGAAGCCTGGTGCCAGATGTGTGTTGAGATTTTCCATAATCCCTGAAACGCTGCTGCTACACAATCACGTGAACATGTTCTGGGGCGGGCTGGCACCCAACCACAGTCTCTGGGCATCAGCACCAGCACAGTCCTGTGAATATTCCTGGGTGTGACCGGCACCCAGCCATTGCTTGGTGAGACCCTCCCCCAGAAGGTCTGAGGGGGACAAAGCCACAGTCCCTCAGAAGTGAGGGGTTAGGAAACACAGCTGAATGTGAGATAAAACTCAGGAGGGAGGTGCCACCTGGCAACCTGACAGCTTGATCACCAACAGTGTAAAAGCAGGGTGTGGACAGAAGCCAAAGACAAAGGACGAGTGCATGATTGCTGACCCGGGAAAACAGAGTTCCAATACTAGAGACTGGGTAGCTGGGTGACATTTTTCACCCCTCCCATGAATGCACATACACACCAACAAGCACCACAACAATCCACCCCACTAAGCTAAGCAGTGCCATCTAGTGGAGAACGGAGCCATTACACTAAGCCTGGCCCAACGGGCCAACCTGGCACTTCAGGAACATCACAAGTCTCTCCGCCTGCTTAGTTTATGGACTATAAATTGCTTTACAGTTTGTCTTCTAGGGGAAAACAAAGTAAATTCAATTGTATTTCAGTCTGTTCGCTCGTCCATCTATTCAATTTTCTTTTTTTGTCCCTCTTTTTCATTTCTTTTTTCTTGAATATAGAAAGAGAAAAAGTTTATTTTTATTTTCAATTTTTATTAAAAATATTTTTCGTTAATTTTTTCTACTACGTTTTATACTTTTTGTAAATTTTTCAAATTCCATTTTACTTCCATCATTTCATTTTATTCTATTTCATTGTATTCATTTTTTCAAATTTTCAAAGGTTTTCCTTTTTTCCTTTTTTCCTTTTTTTTACCTTTTTTCTCTAATCTATCAAGCTCCTTTTCAACAACGAGACCAAAACACACCTAGGATCTAGCATCATTTATTTGATTTGTGTGTGTGTGTGTGTGTGTGTGTGTTGTTTTTAATTTTTTAATTTTAATTTTTTTTACCTTATTAATTCCTTTTCTCCCGTCAAAATGATGAAATGAAGGAATTCACCCCAAAAGAAAGAGCAGGAAGAAAGGACAGCCAGGGACTTAAGGATACAAGGAAGATGGATACAAGGAAGATGACTGAACCAGAATTTAGAATCACAATAATAAAAATACTAGATGGGGTCGAAAATAGATTAGAATCCCTCTCTGTGGAGATAAAAGAAGTAAAAGCTAGTCAGGATGAAATAAAAAAATGCTATAACTGAGCTGCAATCTTGAATGGATGCCACAGCAGCAAGGATGGATGAGGCAGAACAGCAAATCAGTGATATAAAGGACAAAATTATGGAGAATAATGAAGCAGAAAAAAAGAGGGAGACTGAGGCAAAAGAGCACAATTTAAGAATTACAGAAATCAGTGACTCTTTAAAAAGGAAGAACATCAGAATCATAGGGGTCCCAGAAGATGAAGAGAGAGAAAAAGTGATAGAAGGGTTATATGAGCAAATCACAGCAGAAAACGTTCCTAACCTGGGGAAAGAAAGACACAGACATCAAAATCCAGGAAGCACAGAGGACTCTCATTAGATTTAAAAAAACCTGACCATCAACAAGGCATATCGTAGTCAAATTCACAAAATACTCAGGCAAGGAAAGAATCATGAAAGCAGCAAGGGAAAAACAGTCCTTAACATACAAGGTAAGACAGGTAAGGTTTGCAGCAGACCTATCCACAGAATCTTCACAGGCCAGAAAGGAGTGGCAAGATATATTCAATGTGCTGAATCAGAAAAATATGCAGCCAAGAATTCTTTATCCAGCAAAGCTGTCATTCAAAATAGGAGAGATTAAAAGTTTCCCAACAAAAATTAAAGAAGTTTGTGACCACTAAACCAGCCCTGCAAGAAATTTTAAGGACTCCTCTCTGAGGGGAGAAAAGGCAAAAAAAAAAAAAAAAAAAAAATCAAAGCAACAGCAAAGACTAGAAAGGACCAGAGAACACCGCCAAAAACTCCAACTCTACAAGAAACATAATGGCAATAAATTCATATGTTTCAGTACTTGCTCTAAACATCAATGGACTAAATGCTCCAATCAAAAGACATAGGATAACAAAATGGATAAGAAAACAAGATCCATCTATATGCTGTTTACAAGCAACCCACTTGAGACCTAAAGACACCTTCAGATTGAAAGTAAGAGGATGGAGCATCATCTGTCATGTTAATGGTCAACAAAAGAAAGGTGGAGTAGCCATACTTACATCAGACAAGCTAGACTTTAAAATAAAGACGGTAACAAGAGATGAAGAAGGGCATTATATCATAATTAAGGGATCTATCCATCAAGAAGACCTAACAATTGTAAACATTTGTGCTGCAAATGTGGAGGCACCCAAATATATAAACCAATTAATCACAAATATAAAGAAACTCATTGATAATACCATAATAGTAGGGAACTTCAACACCTTACAGCAATGAACAGATCATCTAAACAGAAAATCTACAGGGAAACAATGGCTTTGAATGACACACCGGAACAGATGGACTTAACAGATATATTCAGAACATTTCATCCTAAAGCAGCATTCTTCTCCAGTGAACATGAAACATTCTCCAGAATAGATCACATACTGGGACACAAATCAGCATTCAACAAGTACAAAAAGATCAAGACAATACCATGCATATTTTCAGACCACAATGCTGTGAAATTTGAAATCAACCACAAGAAAAAATTTGGAAAGATAATAAATACTTGGAGGCTAAAGAACATCCTACTAAAGAATGAATGGGCTGACCAAGAAATTAAAGAGGAAATTAAAAAGTACATGGAAGTCAATGAAAATGGTAACACCACAGCCCAAAACCTCTGGGACACAGCAAAGGCAGTCATAAGAAGGAAGTATATAGCAATCCAGGCCTTCCTAAAGAAGGAAGAAAGGTCTTGGATACACAACCTAACCTTACACCTTAAAGAGCTAGGAAAAGAATAGCAAATAAAACCCAAAAGCAGCACAATCTGGGAAATAATAAAGATTACAGCAGAAATCAATGCTATGAAAACTAAAAAAAAAAAAATAATAGAAAAGATCAATGAAATCAGAAGCTGGTTCTTTGAAAGAATTAACAAAAATTGATAAACCACTAGCCACTTTGATCCAAAAAAAAAAAAAAAAAAAAAAAAAAAAAAAAAGGAAAGGACCCAAATAAATAAAATCAAGAATGAAAGAGGAGAGATCACAAGCAACAGAAATACAAACAATAATAAGAGAATATTATGAGCAATTATATGCCAATAAAATGGGCAATCTGGAAGAAATGGACAAATTCTTAGAAACAAAAACTACCAAAATTGAAACAGGAAGAAATAGAAAATTTGAACAGACCCGTAACCAGGAAAGAAATCGAATTAGTAAACAAAAATCTCCCAAAAACCAAGAGTCCACAGCCAGATGGTTTTCCAGGGGAATTCTACCAAATATTTAAAGAAGAGTTAACACCTATTCTCTTCAAGCTGTTTCAAAAAATAGAAATGGAAGGAAAACTTCCAAACTCTTTCTATGAAGCTAGCATTACCTTGATTCCAAAACCAGACAGGACCCCACTAAAAAGGACAACTATAGACCAATTTTCCTGATGAACATGGATGCAAAAATCCTCAACAAGATATCCTCATGGATACCTCATGGATGCAAAAATCCTCAACAAGCTCCAAAAATACATTAAAAAAATTATTCACCAAGACCAAGTGGGATTTATACCTAGGATGCAGGGCTGGTTCAATATCCACAAAACAATCAATGTGATGCATCACATCAATAAAAGAAAGGACAAGAACCACGTGATCCTCTCAACAGATGCAGAGAAAGCATTTGACAAATTACAGCATCCTTTCTTGATAAAAACACTCAAGAAAGTAGGGATAGAAGGAACATACCTCGAGATCATAAAAGCCATATAAGACAGACCTATCAAAAAAAACACCAGCATTCTTCACAGAGCTAGAATAAACAATCCTAAAATTTGTATGGAACCAGAAAAGGCCCCAAACAGCCAAAGCAATCTTGAAAAAGAAAACCAAAGCAAGAGACATCACAATCCCAGACTTCAAGGTGTATTACAAAGCTGTAATCATCAAGACAGTATGGTACTGGCACAAAAACAGATACTCATATCAATGGAACAGAATAGAGAACCCAGAAACGGACCCACAAACATATGACCTACTAATCTTTGACAAAGAAGGAAGGAATATCCAATGGGATAAAGACAGTCTCTTCAGCAAGTGGTGCTGGGAAAACTGGACAGCGACATGCAGAAAAATGAACCTGGACCACTTTCTTACACCATACACAAAAACAAACTCAAAATGGATGAAACACCTAAATGTAAGACAGGAAGCCATCAAAATCCTCATGGAGAAAGCAGGCAAAAATCTCTTTGATCTTGGCCACAGCAACTTCTTACTCAACACGTCTCCGGAGGCAAAGGAAACAAAAGCAAAAATGAACTACAGGGACCTCATCAAAATAAAAACCTTCTGCACAATGAAGGAAACAATTGGCAAAACTAAAAGGCAACCAGCAGAATGGGAGAAGATATCTGCACATGACATATCAGATAAAAGGTTAGTATCCAAAATCTATAGAGAACTTACCAAACTCAACACCCAAAAATCAAATAATCCAGTGAAGAAATGGGCAAAAGACATGCATAGACACTTCTCCAAAGAAGTGTCCAGATGGCCAACTGACACATGAAAAAATGCTTAACATCACTCATCATCAGGGAAGTACAAATCAAAACCACAATGAGATACCACCTCACACCTGTCAGAATGGCTAACATTAACAACTCAGGCAATAACAGATGATGGGGAGGATGCAGAGAGACAGGATCTCCTTTGCACTGCTGTTGAGAATGCACACTGGTGCAGCCACTCTGGAAAACAGTATGGAGGTTCCTCAAAAAATTAAAAATAGAACCACCCTATGACCCAGCAATTGCACTACTAGCGATTTATCCACGGGATACAGGTGTGTTGTTTCAAAGGGACACATGCACCCCAATGTTTATAGCAGCACTATCAACAATAGCCAAAGTATGGAAAGAGCTCAAATGTCCATTGATGGATAAATGGATAAAGAAGATGTGGTACACACACACACATACACACACACACACACACACACACACACACACACACACACAATGGAGTATTACTCGGCATTCAAAAAGAATGAAACCTTGCCATTTGCAACTACGTGGATGGAACTATGATAAGTGAAATTAGTGAGAGAGGGACAAATATACAACTTCACTCATATGAAGACTTTCAGATACAAAACAGATGAACATAAGGGAAGGGATGCAAAAATAATAGAAAAACAGGGAGGGAGACAAAACATAAGAGACTCTTAAACACGGAGAATAAACAGAGGGTTACTAGAGGGGTTGTGGGAGGGGGGATGGGCTAAATGGGGATGGAGCATTAAGGAATCTACTCCTGAAATCATTGTTGCACTATATGCTAACTGGGTTGTAAATTAAAAAAATTAAATTTAAAAAAAAAGAGAAATTCCCAAAGAACATGCCACCAAAGTTACAGACTCACACTAAATTGCTCTCAGGCATTGTTTGTTTTATTCTCCACATAATTTTGTTAGAGTGAGCATTTAGTAAAACCAAATTAAGCAGACAGAAATAAAAGTTTGTATACATAATTTTGAAAGTGGCTAAATATATTCTTCTCTAATTTGAGATGATCAATTTAAGAAGTATTTTGCTAAATAAAAAACAATTTCTAAAACCGAAAGAAAGAAAGAAAGAAAGAAAGACAGACAGACACATTAAAAAAAAATTGCTTAAGGTCAAAATCTATCACTCTTTAAAGTAGTTGTCTGATTGAGGGCAAAAATCTCTTGTATAATGCCCTTTCCAAAAGTGAAGGGACAAGGTCTGTTCCAGGCATTCAGGTGGGGATGAAGGAAGAGAAGAGACAAAGAAAGAGAGGACTAAAATGAAGGTAACAAAGGACTGAGAGCTGTGTGCACATATCTGAAGACATCAGCATAGTAGAATAATTTATAACTGCTTTAACTGGTATCCTTGAAGTACTGCCTTATTTAAAAGAACCAAAACTGTCATAACAATTTAATCACCCCTGATTTGAGGCACTAAGTAAAACAGTGAGGAAGTTAATTTTTGATTCATAAAGTATTCGGTAGATAAAGACAGCTCAATCTTGGTCAAGGTCCCTAACCTGTGTCTGTCTTAACACTTCCAATGCTTGTTTAACTTCTCAAAACTTTAAATCTTTTCAAAATGGTTGCTTCTACTATAGAAACATTTTTAAAAGAAAAAGAGGAGGAAATAAGTTTGTAAATAACTGTAACAGTTTGAAATCTTTGGGTGTTAAATTACAGAAAATCTTGTTTCAAAATAGCTTAAACTTTTTCTAATTTTTTTAAGTTTATTTCGAGAGAGAGTGTGTAAACGAGGAAGGGGCAGAGAGAGGGAGAGACAGAATCCAAAGGCTGTTAGCTCAGAGCCTGACACAGGGCTCAAACTCATGAACCATGAGATCATGACCTGAGCTGAGATCAAGAAGAGTTGGATGCTTAACCAACTGAGCCACCCAGAGTAAAACCCCAAAATAGCTTAAAATTTATGAAAATATACTCTCTCACAAAACATAAGTCTAGTTTCAGAAATACTTCTAAAGTGAGTTCAGGAATATTACTGAACTGAAGATGGCAGAAACAAATGAAAAGATATAATATGCTCACGGCTGAAAGAATTAATATTGTTAAAATGTCCGTGCTATCCAAAGCAATCTATACTCAATGCAATCCCTATCAAAATACCAATATATTTTGCACAAAACTAGAATAATCCTAAAATTTGTATGAAGCCACAAAAGACCCTCAATAGCAAAAGCAATCTTGAAAAAGAAATACAAAGAGAGGTATCACAATCCCAGATTTTAAACTCTACTTCAAAGCTACAGTAATCAAACCAGTATGGCACAGGAACAAAAACAGACACACAGGTCAATGAAACAAGATAAAGATCCATGAAATAAACCCACACTTGTACAATCTACAACAAAGGAGGCAAGAATACAAATAGGGAAAAGACAGTCTCTTCAGTAAATGATGCTGAGAACACTAAAGAGCTACACAAAAAAGAGTAAAACCACTTTCTTTCACCATATTAAAAAAAAAAAAAAAACTCAAAATGGATTAAAAACCTAATGGTCTGACCTGAAACCATAAAATTCCTAAAAGAAAATATAAACCATAAGTATTCTGACATCAGTTTTAGCAGTATTTTTTTTTTCTGGATATTTCTCCTCAAGTAAGGAAAACAAAAACAAAAATAAACTATTGGGACTATATCAAATCAAACAGCTTTTGCACAGCAAAGGAAACCATCAACAAAATGAAAGGCAACCTACCGAATAGGAGAAGATACATGCAAAAGATATATCTGATAAGGGGTTACTATCCAAAACATATAAAAAATTCATACAACTCAACAACAACAACAAAATGATTAAAGGGGCACCTGGGTGGCTCAGTCAGTTAAGCCTCCGACTTCGGCTCAGGTCATGATCTAGCAGTTGGTGAGTTTGAGCCCCGCGTTGGGCTCTGTGCTAACAGCTCAGAGCCTGGAAAATGCTTCGGATTCTGTGTCTCCCTCTCTCTGTCTGCCCCTCCCCCGCTTATGCTCTGTCTCTCAAAAATAAATAAAAGTTAAAAAAAAAAAATGATTACAAAATGGGCAGAGGATGGAATAGACATGTTTCCAAAGAAGACACAAAGACGGCCAACTGACAAAAGATGCTTAATACCATGAATCGTCCAGGAAATGCAAATCAAAACCACAGTGAGATATAACCTCCCATCAGTCATAATGGCTAGTATCAAGAAAGACAAGATATAACAAGTGTTGGTGAAGACATGGAGAAAAGAGAACCCTAGTGCACTACTGGTGGGAATGTAAACCGGTGCAGCCACCAAGGAAAACAGTATGAAGGTTGCTCAAAAAAATTAAAAATAGAAATACCATAAGATATCCATTTCTGGGTATTCACCCAAAGAAAGCAAAAAAAAAAAAAAAAAAAATTCAGAAAGATATATGCACCCCTATGTTTGCTGATGCATTAATTACAGTAGCCACTGTACTTATGATATGGGAACAACCTAAGTGTCCATCAATAGATGGATGAATACAATGTTGTATATATATTTATAATAGAATATCACTCATTCATAAAAAAGAATGAAATCTTGCCATTTGGGACAACTGGATAGACCCAGATGGTACTATGCTAAGTGAAATAAGTCAAACAGAAAAAGACAAATACCATAACAAAAAAACAAAACAAATACCAAAAACAAAACAAACAAAAAAAGAAACAGACACATAAATAAGAGAACAAACTGGTGGTTGTTAGAAGCAGGGGCAGGGATGGGGGGAGGAGGAATGGGAGAAATAGGTAAAAGTGAAAAAGAGGTACAAACTTCCAGCATAAAAGAATTAAGTCATGGGGATGAAAAGCACAGCATAGAGAATACAGTCAGTAATATTATGATAACTTTGGTGACAGACAGTAACTACACTTATTGTGGTGAGCATTTCATAATGTATATATAAACATCAAATCATTATGTTGTCTACCTGAAACTAATATAATATCGTATGTCAACTCTACTTCAATTAAAATATATACACACACAAAGAAAAACTAATTCATAGATACAGAGAACAGATAAGTGGTTGCCAGAGTTATGGGTTGAGGATGGGTGAAGATTGTCAAAAGGTATAAACTTTCTGGGGATGTCATGTACATGAGTATAGTTAACAATACTGTAGGGTGTATTTGAAAGCTGCTAAGAGAATAGATCCTAAAAGTTCTCATTACATGAAAAAAAAAACTCTGACTTTTTGCAGATGTTAACCACAGTTATTGTGATTATTTTGCAATCTATACAAATATTGAATCATTATGTTGTATACCTGAAATTAATATAATGTCATATGCCAACTAGACCTCAATAAAAACAATTTCTTTAATTAAAAAAAAATTTTAAACAATTATTGCAGAAGTCTGAAAAGATAGTAAACCAGAAATCTGAAAAGATATTAAATCAGAGTTCTATCACTCTACAATTACTCTTCTCTCAATATTTTAAACATTATGCCAAGATAAGCCTCTCCATTATAATTCTAAATATAAACTCTAATATAATCACTTTAGAAAAGAAATTCTCAATTACAATCAGGGTTTCTAAGGCTAATCTAAATTGATCTACTTACATAAGGACAGGTAAAGCTCTAGGGCTTTTTAATTATTATGTTTTTTTCTCCCTTAAATTGAGCTATAAAGGCTATCCAAAATCACTAGGTGAAAACTTTTTTAAATGTCAACTTGGCTAGCCTAAAGTGCTTAGTTACTTAACCAAACACTAATTTAGATGCTGCTATGAAAGTTACAATTCATCTTCTAAAAATAATAATAAATGAATCAATCAATCTTTTAATCCATTTAAGCAAAGGAGATTATCCCAGATAATGAATAGGCATAACTGAATCCTTTGGAAGGCTCCTAAAAACAGGGCTGAGGTTTTCCTAAGAGAGAAAAAAAAAATTCTACCTGTGGACTTGGCTGAATTTTTGCCCATGCCATGGGATTTCTATCTTGATGCTGATGTTCTCTTCCTGTCACCTTGCCATCCAGATTTCAGACTTCCTTTGCCAAGTCCCACACAATCATGCAAAATAACTCCTTGCAATAAATCTTTTAAATCTCCTTGTATAAATGATATATAGAGATATACAGATATACAGATATATAGATATACCCTACTAGTTCTGCCTCTGGTTGAACTCCCAATTTATATACACCACAGTTTAGAATATTAATTTAGAAGTAGTATCTCTTACACTTAATTGGGAAGGTATTTTGTATGTGCAAATATATGGGTGGCCTTACATAATCCTTTTAAAAACTGCAGTAGGTCAACAGAACAACAGTGGTACAACACTGAATCATCCTCTACAGGAGTTACTATTGTTCTACAAGAGCAATGTAGGGGACTATTCATTTTTATCTAGGTCACAAAGAAAAGGCCTAGGAATTCTTTATGATTTAATCTAAACCTTTTAACACTGGAGATCTTTACATAAATACTAGGAAATTTGCAAAGAACACTAAGAATTTTCTCTAGTTCAATGATCATAACAGTCCACTTTTTTTTTTTTTTTTTTTTTTTTTTTGCATTTAGAAGGTTGCTGAACACCCTTTAGAAATGAATTCTATATCCTGAATTATGTGTGGAACTACCATCACATTAAGGGGCCACTACTTAAAGGGCATGTCAGCATTGGAACAACCACATACAAGATGGGCTAGAAACAAAGACAAAGACAACCATAATCAACAATATCTGAATCTTACCACAGAGAACACATACTTTATCCTCAAAACAATGTCCCAAGAGGTACAGTTCAACTGACCTATACTGGCTGTTCTTTAATTCTGATCAAGCAAAATTCCCAGCAAGCCTCAGCAGTAGCAAAAGCAGCAGTAGCAATTCAGTTTATTACAGAACTGTAGCCTTACATAACACTCACTTTCCCAGGAAGTCCCAAACAAACCCCCCTGACGGTGCAGGGACAGAAACCTGGCGTGGAAGGTACAAACTGCGGGAGACTGGCTTTCTGAGAAACAGCATGGCCAAGAGGGAACACACATAAAAAACACAGAGACCAAAATCCCAATGGATTAGGACCATGATAAGACAAATCAAAAGAAAGGTGAAGAAATTCAAATGATAAATTATGGGGAGACAGACACCCACATATAGGAAATAGTGGAATGGCAACACAAGAAGCAAATGGTTAGTAAGAAACACAGCAGCCACACACATGCATCTCAGTACTAAATATGGGAACAAAAGGCATAAATAATATAATCCTGACTCTCTTTGACTATTATTCAAATCTTAAACTGTATTACTGAACAAGAAATTATAAAGCCAGTAACAAAAAGTGAGTTTTAAAAACTTCCTTTTTTGGTAGCCAAGAAACTTTGTGTCAAATCCTGAAACAAAATTACAGTGCTACCTGGCGAGAGGATAAAACTGTGTAGTGCTTTTCAACCTTTTAAGTTACATTTTGTGGAAAGCACAGATCATTCACAAGTTTCTCAAAATGTGAGAAATACAGTGGATAATGAAAGCTATTTGTTGTGCTTTGAGTCTGAAATATAAATTTAATCCTATTTCTTACTCTCTTTCAAGTCACACCCATCTCCAAAAATCAGCATTAGATCCAAAAATGAATCAAAGTTTCTCCAAGCAAGCGGTCTGAAATAACAAGCAATCATTTCAATGTAGATATCTAATACAAGAAAACAAACTGAAAAATGAAACTTTATCAAGGAATTTCTTTTCTGAAATACTAAAATATTTAGTGGGAAGTCACTAATCCATCAAAAGTATTGTATTTTAAAACCTATGCAGTACTGCTGCTGATTTCAGGCCAACACAGAGCAGGGAGGCATGTATCCATGTGAGTATGTAAATGTGTGTGTGTCCTGCGGGGGGGGGGGGGGAAGTGCAGTGCAAACATGAAAAAAGGCACATAATCTCATCTTGAGACTCTAGTAATTTCTTAATTCTGACCTGAAGAATTCTATCCATTCATCTTATCCAGAACCAGAAATACAAATAGAATTAATATCAAAGTAAAAGGAATCTAGCGAGTATGCAACCAGCTATGTTATTAACACTTTCAGTATAGTGAAGAAAAATTGTGAGGATTAAACTTTATTGTTTTGGTTTCTTGAAACTCAAAATTCTATGGGTACAGAATAGGAGAAAAATTAATTCTAGGGGAGTATTAAGTCTACCAGTCACCCATAAATTTTAAACTTAATACAATTTATGAAAGTTGTCTCAGATTTCCCAACCTTCAAGAACATGAAAATAAAATATTCCTAGAAATCAGCTCCAAGAAGCTACAGAGGTTAGTGACTTCACTCTGTCACTGTCATCTCTGACTATTTAAAAGAACATGGGTGGTTAATGAAGTTCTACTAGAAGAACTGCTTCTATGTACGTGTAAATTTATGTTAAATACATGCTGTAAAAGAAGAGGTCAAAAAACAAATACTTAATCTTTAGTATAAAACACTCTAATTAGAGGGAGAAATAAAAGAGCTGTCTAGCTAGATCTATAAGCACAGCTCATTTTAAAGAATTCATCTACTTTACTATGTAGATAAAGTAATTAAAAAGCAAGTAGCTATTTGTACTCTACTGATTAGCCAGTAGAAAACTTCAATTTCTCAATCAATGAATACTTCCTCACTTTCCAATTAATGATGTTGATGTCCAGAGCTTCCTAATATATTTTCATCCTATGTCACCTTTTAGATGTTGCAGCAATGAATTTACAATGACTTATAATAAAAAGTAGAATAAAAAAATAACATAAGCACTCAAGAACCTAAATTCCAAGAGGCAGATACACTGAAAAAATACACCCCCAAAAGTATACAGTTTTAAAAACATACTTTAATATTTCTAACATAGAGAGTCCACCATTCAGCTTCCCTTTCCTTACCTTTCCAACTCTGCAATCTTCTTATCTTTGTCATTCTTCTCATTTTCCACTTCTTTCAAGATTTCCAAGAGGCGGTCAACTTCTGCCTGGGCCTTGCTAGATTCATCTTTGTACCTGGCAGTCTCTCTCTCCAATTGCTGTATTCGGTCATTCATCTCTGGACTGGCTCTGGCTTCCAATGTTGCCTCATGTGCCTACAAAGAAAAGTGTTCAAATTCCATGATTCACATATAGTGGCAGTGAACACTACAGTTCCAAAGCACTATCTACATTTCAAATTATTTATTTTTTAATGTTTATTTTTCAGAGACAGAGCGTGAGCCGGGGAGGGGCAGAGGGAGAGGGAGACACAGAATCTGAAGCAGGCTCCAGGCTCTGAGCTGTCAGCACAGAGCCCAACACGGGGTCTCAAACTCATGAACTGGGAGGTCATGACCTGAGCCAGAGTCAGACACTTAACTGACTGAGCCACCAAGGCACCCCTACATTCCAATTTAAACATAGTATTATCAAATATCTAATAGCTCATCTTCAATTTATAAAGTTTTTCTCTGCTTAAATATTATATAAATAAAATATTAGTAATAAATTGAGAAATAATTATCATGAATTTCAAACAGGTTTGGGTTTATATGTACTACTAGACATCTCTGAATATTTATTAGGCCAAAAATCATCATAAGACAAGAGATTTTTCTGAGTCTAGTGATACAAACAAGGCATTAGACTACTATTGACCTCTCCAAGATAATCTCTCCAATCTCTCAAAAAGGCATCACCAGAGATCCACTGCTGATGTTACTATAACCACTGCCAATGCTGAGATCAAATTCGCACTTGACCCTTACTTTCCTTCCCTTTTCCTATATACTGCTTTATCAAACATGTATGAATCACATAGAGCATACAGAATCACATACATTCTGCAGATGAAATACTTCCATGAAAATGAAGTTAGGTTAAGAAAATGGCTATCCACACATAGGTACCTTCCTAAGGCAAGAATTCAGGGTTTTACAAAGTAACATGGAACAAGCAAAGTTAGAAGTCAACGATCACCTTCAGAACCAAGAAGAAAATTTTTATTCAGAATCCTGTTGCAAATGCCAACTAGTAACTCCAATGCATTTTGGAATGCAAAGCAATTTCAATAATTAAAAACTAATTATCAAGTCTTCAATTTTCCTTCTGAATATGTATAATGTATTTAATGAAAAGGTCATAGTGAAGATGTTTCATTTTCCCTTATTTAACAGACAATAGAATATACTCAGTTCTTTAAAAAGGTTTGAAAAAATACTAAAGGAGTAAATATATGTTGTTAAGAAATAATCTGGAAAGTTCTGAAAACTAACTTGAGAAATGTTTCCACAAATTGGGCTAAATGCTTTGTCAAAGCAAAAGCTGTACTTCTAAGATTAAAATCCTGCAATAATTTTTGTTTCAGGTGTAACCAGTTTTAAAAATCCAGTTACTAACAGCGGCCTTTAAAAAAGAGTCCACTGGAGTACTTGGGTGGCTCAGTCAGTTAAGTGTCCGACTTTGGCTCAGGTCATGATCTCACCGTTCATGAGTTTGAGCCCCATGTCGGGCTCTGTGCTGACAGCTTGGAGCCTTGGAACCTGCTTCAGATTCTGTCTCTGTCACTCTCTGCTCCTCCCTTGCTTGCGTTCTTTCTCAAAAATAAACAAACACTAAAAAAAAACAAAAATGTTCACTGGAAGATGTATTTTAATGTGTTAGCAAAATTCTACCTTAAACCAGTGGTGTTAAAAGCCACAAGATAAAATCTAGCATAAAGATAGGTAGGGCGCCTGGGTGGCTCAGTTGGTTAGGTATCTAGCTCTTGATTTCAGCTCAGGTCATGATCTCACGGTTTGTGGGAATGAGCCCCTTGTGGGGCTCGGCACTGACAGCACAGAGCTTGCTTGGGATTCTCTCTCTCCCTCTCTCCCCGTCCCCTGTTCATGCTGTGCTCTCTCTCAAAATAAATAAGCATTTATAAATAAACAAATAAATAAAATGAAAAGAAAGGAGGAAAGAGAAGCAACTCCGAATCAATTAATCATTAAGAATAAAACAAGGCAATGGGGACACCTGAGTGGCTCAGTCAGTTGAGCGTCCGACTTGGGCTTAGGTCATGATCTCATTGTTGACAAGTTCGAGCCCCCTGTCAGGCTCTGTGCTGACAGCTCAGAGCCTGGAGCCTGCTTCGGATTCTGTGTCTCCCTCTCTCTGCCCCTCCCTCACTCATGCTAGGTCTCTCTTGTCTCAAAAAAAAAACAAAAAAAACCAACAACAACAACAAAAAAAAAAACAAGGCAAAAGCAGCAGAAATGCAAATACATCTCAAAGGGGGGGGGGGGGGGGGGGGGAGGGATTTTGAAACTTTTCAACTTTGTATTCACTCCAAATCTATACTTTCTATGCTTTAGAAAGGAGTCATTTTAGAAAGTCTATAGAATTCCTACTTGAGGAAGGGAGAAGGTCTTGTGCATTCACTTTTTTTTAGAGTAGTAAAAAAACCTCTCATACAAAATACAGAAAAAAACATCTACCTAGGCTTTATGGCACTACTCTGTCATGTCACTTACTGGTCTGAATGGGTGGCTTAAAACTATTTTCAGGACCGAAAAGGAAGAAGAGTCAGGAAGAAAAGAAGAGAAAAAGGTAGAATGAAATGGTATAAGAATAGAACAAACAAGAGAAAAAAAAGTAAAAGGTTAAAAAATATAATTTAAAAAATTAACAATAAAAAAATTTTCTAGGAAGAGAGATTTCTTCCCAGAGGAGAAAAAAAAAAGAAGTTAGCACTTTTTACAATTCTGATAATTCAGAAGTTGAATTTCAAGACTGTTCTTAATAATTTTAAGGTCATTATCTCATGCTGAAGACATAAAATACCCAAATTCATATCTAGGATATAAATTCCTAAGCTAGAAGTAAAAAATGTCTTGAATTTATCATTATCTCAAGATTAGTTCCCTTCTACTACAAACAAAATAGAGAAATTTCTTTGAAAATTTCAATAATAATCAGAGCCTTATGAATAAATATAAGTTAGAACTCCAACCTTATGCCACTTACGGTTTTTAGCAAGAAAATGTGCCAAATATCACTTCATATCAACCTACAAATAAATGTGGGTTCATTTCTGAATTTTCTATTCTGTTCCAGAGCATGAGTGGAAGTGGAGCAGAGAGAAAGAGAAGGAGACACGGAATCCAAAGCAGGCTCCAGGCTCTGAGCTGTCTGCACAGAGTCCCACGTGGGGCTTGAACCCATGAACCATGAGATCATGACCTGAGCCAAAGTCAGACACTTAACCAACTGAGCCACCCAAGCACCCTTCAGAAAATAGATTTTAAAAGTTTCCACAACCGGGGTGCCTAGGTGGCTCAGTCAGTTAAGCGTCCAACTTCAGCTCAGGTTGTGATCTCAGGGTTCATGAATTTGACCCCCACATCGGGCCCCCTGCTGTCAGCATAGAACCAGCTTCAGATCCTCTGTCCTTCTCTCTTTCTCTGCCCCTCCCCCTTTTGAGAGCACTCATGCACGCTCTCTCTCAAAAATAAACAAACATTTAAAAAAGTTCCCACAACCAAAAAATAAAATAAGCTGTATCTATGTAAAAAAATAAAAATAAACCTACTAGTAAGCTATAAAACAACAACAAAACGTTAACACAAAAGACAAAGATAACAAAATCCTAGGCCTAATAAGCTACTAAGAAGAATTAAAACTGTAGCAAATTAAAAAATATATATATATGACAATATTTGGTTCTATTTATTTTAGATCAAATTGACATATTAGTTTCAGGCATACAACGCAATGATTTGACTATGTACAGCGTATTGTGAAATGGTCACAATGTACCTAATTAACATCTATTACCACAAACTTACAAATAATTTTCTTCTTGTGATGAGAACTTTTAAGATCTACTTGCTCTCAGCAACTTTCAAATATACAAAAAAGTATTATTAACTACAGTCACCATGTTGCACATCACATCTTCAGGACTTATTTATTTTGTAACTGTAGGTTTTTACCTTTTGAATCCCTTCCCCATTTCACCTATACACCACCACTTCCCACCCCCGGCAACCACCAATCTGTTCTCTGTATCTATGGGTTCAGGTTTTTGTTTTTGTTTTTACATTCCACATGTAAGTGATATCATGTGGTATTTGTCTCTATTTCACTGCTCTGCTTTTAAAATGTGCAAGGGAAGTATTTATTACGAGAATGAGATAAAAATTGTTCTGAGTCTTACATTTTATTGCCTCTTATCTCAATTGTACATTGGAAATACTCATTTACTCTAAGACATATTTTAAAGTCAAAATTGTCTTTTTTTCCTTTCTTGAGAAGTAATTTCCAACGTAAATTAATGACTTTAGAAACACTTTGACAATATATAAAATATTCAAGTTCATCTGACATCTAGTAGAACTAAAAAATCTACATAAGACATGTATACTGTTAACTCAGACTTCTGTGATATACTCTCAAATCCCCTGGGAGAGGTAACCTACTGATTCCATAAATATTTATGTATTAATTAATAAAACTAAATCTGATTCCCAAATATAGGCAATAATTGTATTTTTATTGCAGATTTATTTTAGATGTTATTCTAAATGGCAAAACTCACATATATATCTTCATAAAACAAGAATAAGTCTGTTCTATATGGAAAACTGCTATAAATTCAGCTCCAACATGTAAAGCACTTGGAAGTCACCACTACCATTCTTAAAATAAGAAAAAACTAAAAAACTGAATATGAGTTACTTTTCTTGGACCTATCAGAGAACTGAGGGCAAAGGGCAAACTACAACTCCAAAATCAAGAGACACAGGCAAATCCAGGGGGTCACAGTTGGGATCTACTTACCCGGAGCAAAGCTGTTGGCAGAAACACTTTAATTGGTAACTTTGAGGAAATACTAGAGGCTGAGTATGGACAAGCATGAGAGTGAGAAAGCCCTAGAAGCTGCAGTTTCAGGGCAGACCCACCACTCTTTCACAGTCTTTACCCCCAGGAACCTCACCAAGTTCTCACAGTGAAGAGCTCGCAAAAATCCCCTTGTGGTTCTGGTAAGGGTGTGGAGGGGTAATAAATGCCCAAAGCATACTCTACCCAAAGGCAGACTCTCCAGGAGCAAAGATTTTAACAGAGTTTTATCCCACCTGGTAGATGGGCATTCCTCCCATTCTAGCCCCCTCTAGCTAAGGGGGAAAACCTTCGTGAAGGTCACAGCGAGGGACAGAGACTCATAAAAGACCAAGACTTAATCATCAGATTATAGAAAGTTTATCTTTTCCCACATCTTACCACCACAACAATAGGGTTCTCGTATGATAACAAAGGGTAACAGCTGAAAGAGCTACAAGATGCAGACTCTCTGAAGACAGAAGCACAAAGTCAACAGAGACAAGGACACTTAGAGGAAACTGAAGCCTCTGACACCTACAGCTACAGCAAACATTAAATACAGCTCAACTTCTAGCCAGATTAAAACCTCACACATAAGCCTATTTACCTCAGTTTCTGCTACCTGATACAACATATCTGGCTTTCAACAAAAAAATTACAAGGTGTGATAAAAGACAAGAAAAGACACAGTCTGAAGAGATACAGTAAGCATCAAAATCAGACTCAGATATTTGACAGAAATGTTGGAATTAATCAGATAGGGAATTTAAGACAACTGATGAAAAGTTAAGGTCCCTAATGGGAAAAGAGACAATATTCAAGAACAAATGGGTGATATAATCAGAGAGGTGAACACTTTAAGAGTCAAAAGGAAATTCTAGGTATAAAAAACCTGTGAGAGAAATTAATGCCTTTGATGGACTCATTAGTAGGATGGATTTGGCTGAAGAAACAATCCGTAAGCATGAAGACAAGTCAATAGAAACTTCCCAAAACAAAAAGATTTTTAAAAATGAAATAAATAAATTAAAAACCAGTAGAGAACATTAGGAACTACAGAGTAATTTCAAAGGTGAAACATATAGATAAGTGGAATACCAAAAGGAAAAAAAGAAATATATTAAGGGCACCTGGGTGGCTCAGTCAGTTAAATGTCCGACTTTGGCTCAGGTCATGATCTCACGGCTCATATGAATTCAGGCCCCACATGGGGCTCTGTGCTGACAGCTCAGAGCCTGGAGCCTGCTTTGCATTCTGTGTCTCCCTGTCTCTCTGCCTCTCCCCTGCTCACTCACTCTCTCTCTCTCTCTAAAAAATGAACATTTAAAAAAATATTTTAAGTAATTATGGCTGAGAATTTTCCAAAATTAATGACATGCACCAAATCAGGAAGCTCAGAACACCAGGCAACATAAATACTCAGCATCTATGTGTAAGCACATCATACTATAACTGTAGAAAATGAAAGACAAAGAAAAAAGGTTAAAAGAAGTCAGAGGGGGAAAAAACACCTCACCAGCAGAGTAACAATGTTAAGAACTACAGTAGACTTCTCATCAGAAATCATGTAAGAAGACAACAGAGTGAAACCTTTAAAGTGTTAGGAAAAAAGCCCACCAACCTAGAATTCTATAACCATTTTTAATATCTTTCAAAAGTGAACAAGAAATAAAGACTTTCTTAGACAAATAAAAACTGAGAAGTTCACAGCCAGTAGACTTACCCTGCAAAAATATATTAAAAGAAGTGCTTCATGCAGAAGGAAAATTATATAGGTCAGAAACTCACATATACATATAGAAAGAAAGAGAACTGAAGAAAGAATAAAGCTAAAATTTCACCTTTTATTATTTTTATTCTTCATCTAAAAGGTAATGATTTTAAAGTAAGGATAGTAATGTATTGGGGTGATTATCACATATGGATAAATGAAATGAATGATAACAATGTCATCAGTGAAGGGAAGAAGGAATTGGGAGGATTCTGTTGTATGGTACCTGCACGACACAAAGTGGGATAACATTTTCTGAAAGTGAACTTTGATTAAAAATGTTCACTGTGTGATTTTTTTGATAGGACACCAAAAACACAGGCAACAAAAGCAAAAATAGAAGTAAAAAGCTTCTATATGAAAGTAAAAAGTAAAAAGCTCCATCAAAGTAAAAAGCTTCTATAAGAAAACTATCCATGCTCTGTCTCTCTCTGTCCCAAAAATAAATAAAAAACGTTGA